>NW_025109948.1:281121-425458 GCF_011392965.1 Frieseomelitta varia | reverse complement strand
TTTTTTTTAATATCACAGGACAGGGAGACGTGCCCACCTCGTCATCCGAGGTTTATGCAATTTTTAGAGCTTTAGCTGTTTCGAAACGTTACCTCACTAAACAAATATTTGCTGGCAACGATCTCGTACTTCAGAAAGAAAGTGACAGTTCCTGGTGATGTGTTGCTATCGGGTAGCCTCGAGAAATTATATTCACGGTCGCAAGTCGAGTAATACAGTAGTACAGTAGTGTCGCGTTAACTGACCAGAGTTTCGCTCTGTTAACTGGCTATAGTTATTCTCTGATTTCGCGACTCTGATGTCTCTTGCATAATGATACCAAGTAATAATATCAACGAATCGACAAGTTACAAGTTACTGATCCGTAAACTCTCCTCTCGTTTTTGTGTATTATTATACCAAACTAAACTTGCAACAGTTTATTTGGTTCGTGAAAAGTATGATCAATGTGGTTTCATTTAAAATGGTGTACCGCGTGAAAGAAATTACTTGAACAATATGTCCGATTTTTTTCAAACTCTACTCTTTGCTCCGAACATCTGTTGAACATCAAAAATACTTCGCACTCAAACGGGGAAGAGAAATACTCGAGATTCCGTAAAAATATACCTCCCTCGGTAACTGGCCAGATACGGTCCCAACACGTGGCCAGTTAGCGAAGCACTACTGTAGTCATACGGGAAACATCGTGCATCGTAAAATGTATATCATGTTGTAGCGGGTAGCGTGACGCGCGCACTAATAATCTAAGTCGATGCTTACACTGGAATGAAATTAATCTTGCACGCGACGGAGGTTACCGAAATATATGGCCGTAACGCCAAGATTATCGACAATCTCGGTTTAATCAATTGCCATCTAATGATGGCCGTCTTCACGAAAATCACCAAACGATCGAATTATAGCGAGCACAGACGGGAGAGCTGGCGAAAGGAGGCGGGGCGATGAGGCAGGAGGGTACCAAGTAAACATTCTGAAGATGATCTCGAGTCGATGTGTAACAGTGGTGGAAACACTCGAAGAATCAGTACCGATAAAAGAGATAGGTAGACGGGAGGAGAATGGTACCACTGGTATGCAATGACGATCACGCGAGAGTTACTGCCACAACATACTGCATTCCACTGGGTATTCTCTCTGCTCGTCTCTACTCGCGAGCACATTTATGAATTAATTAGATAATAACCAGCGACAATTAGTGTTGAAGGCACGACACATGAAAACATCATCTGCTTCTGATCTCCGCGGAAAAGCTGGCAGACAAAAGTAACGACACAATATGCTGCAGAGGAAAGCGTCAGTTTGTGGCATTCGATGAATACAACGACAGAATTCATCCTGCTTACTGAAATGAAATATCATATGAATAGCTTGTCACACCCGATTAATTTCCTTGTCTAACAATAAGATCGGATCTAAAGTAATATTCTAGTTCGAAGTAACCACGAACCAATGGTTTCGAACAACTGTTGGATTTTCGACGAAAAACATCGCAGAGCGTGCAGAAACGCAAACAAGATCAATAATTTGTAATAATCATCGGAACATGTGGTCCTCGTTTTCTTGGAAACGTTAGCGGCACCAACTGGACTGAGATGACTCAGAAACCATAAATGAGAACTATGTACATCACGATATTTTTTCGATTTGCAACAGGCCATTGTTTACGACATCGTCAGTCTCTTCTTCGTTGTCCTAGTTTGCTTAGGACCGCGAGATACCAGGAGTCGTGATAAACGCGTGTACATAATAATCGAGAAAGGAAGAACGACGTCGTCGTTCCTCCTGCTTCGATGAATCACGTTGTCTGAGTATGCGTTTTAAATTATCATAACCTTATTGAATTGATATTTTCCTTTCCTCGTTTTATCCGTGTGCATTTATTACGCCGTGATAAACAGTCGTTGGAAAAATTGATTGAAGAGATTAAAACGTGGTAGAACTACCAGGTTTAGAAAAAAAAGAATCGTTGATAAATCGTCGATATTACGAACAATGTGATTCCACCTAATCGTACCTGATCGTACTTAATTGGTTCGAGGGAATTAGGAAAATTCGTTTCTGTTCGTAATCGCAACGATTACGTCTATTTGCTCCGTCTACGTATGATCGTAAAATTCATTCCGCGATGATCGTAAAGGTTCATCGATCTCGTTAGTAACAAAGGTGAGAGAAATTCGTTTATCGATTATCGAGTTCAATTTGTTTTCGTCGATTACACTGACTCGTGAAGCTTACTATAGATGACTTTTATGAATGTATCGTGTTATACAAGAGTTTTTAAAACTTCATTAGTATTGTAGTGAGATACAACATATACAACGAGGCACAGTCCTTATTCCAAAGGTCTCGTTTAAAGAGCGAAGTTTATTAACCGTTTGAGTGTCAGAAATATTTCTGACATAAAATTCATTGCCAAAAGGTGCCAATTAGTCGACTCGTAGAGTCGAACTGATTGCACGATCAGATATCGTATCTTTACTGCTTAACGATCGCGCCGTCTGACATTTTTCGACCGTATTTCTGCAGACAACTGAACTTGAACTTGATTGCCGATTACCGTACTTGAACTATTGAACTTCAATTTAATCGCCCGGATTGCTAGTCACTAAACTGTAATCTCAGAGTGCTCTTATATAGGGCGATCATCTTCATCTGGCCTCCCAAAGGACTCTGAAGAATCGTGAAGTGGCGAGCATGGCAGAAAGTAAGGGGGAGGTTTCCAGGATTTTTCGTTCATAAGAATGATTCGCATGGACTGACGAGATTTCATCAGGATTTCTGTAAATCATCTCGTTGCCTGCACAATACTTTCGAGTACGTAAATTATGATATAGAAATTGTTCTACATGAGAGGGAAAAATGTAAAAAGAATGTAAAAAATTCCTAATTTGATATGCTAAGTCTAGAACATATCCATGTCATAAATAATATATATCGTTCGCCTTAACAATTAACTATTGAAATAGTTCTGACTTTTGCGATATGTATGTATAACTTATACATTTCGTCTCGAATTATGCTAATCGTATGTTATTACAATACTAATGAAGTTTCAAAAAGATTTCGTATGTACGTAATATGTACATAAAACACAATGTACGTAATATATACATAAAAGACTTTAATAACAAGCGTTCAAATACTTTATATACTTTATATATTCTGTGTAGGTTTAAATGAGAGCCTTCGGTAGAAGTAATCGAATTCATGGACACGTATTTCTACTTACGACATAACAGTCTTGGGGCCGAATAACTCGAGGATAAGGGAAATACTTGACATCGATAGAGGACGATAACGAATTCAACAAACACTCAAAAGATAAGATGTTCGCACGTAATAAAATACAATTTAATCCATGGCTCGACACCGATCTATTGTAAACTGGCACGTGATACGATTCACGTCAAAAGAATACAATAAAAAGAAAATAATAATGTCTACTGACACTACCCGAACGTAACAATTTCGTACGCGAAATCTGTCTCTAATATTACCAGCGATATATCACTGGACCATTTGCGAACGTGCATTATCCTAATAATCACTCGTATGTTTCGTGATTAACTCGATCGTGTCACTTGGTTAAAAATTCTCTGGCAAACCGCGGTAATCGCGATCGACGATGTTCGCCGAAAATACAGCGTGCCGTGAGAACTATCAATTAAAGTTCCGTACACACACAGAGAACACTCTCACCAATCTAACGACCGCGCCATTTCGCTATTCATTCGAATCGAATTTTCGTTGAGCCAAACGGAACAATGGATTCATGTTACCTCGACCTTTCATAAATTGTTGGGCCACGTACTGGTACGTTGTTTACATTGAAAATTGATTATTTGGAAGTTGTCGTTTAACGCGATCGAACATCAATTACATGCATCAATTTATTTATTTTCCCGATATGCAGTGTTAACAACGGCGAGGCAGTGTCTACAGTGTAACAATAACAAAGTACAAAACAAGTAATTAAGAGCAGGCATTCCTGCACGTATTCACTAGATCAAAAAAAAAAAAAAAAAAACGAATCAATGTTACATACCTTGTTTTTAGGTGACATCGTGCGGTACGGATGCCTGTCCTGTTTGAATGAAGATGAACACACCCTCTCGGCGAGTGAGAAAGCGAATGAAAAAGAAAGAAAGAAAAAGGGAGAGAAAGAGAGATGGCGGGTCTCGCGCCACCTGAGTGGACAGCGTCCAGCTGCGGTACGAGGAACAAGCGATGTGAAAATGCGCGCTGCTCAACCACCGGCTGACTTATCGCATCGTAGTCGTCGAGTCCATCCGATTCCCCACTCTATGAAATATCCATCTCCCTTGCCAACTGTTCTCTGTACGTTCTATCGTCTCGATTTGCTGGATGCCTCCCTCTTTGTTTCTACGATTTCTCCCTCTATGTTCCTATCCGTCAGTCGGCTAGCTGTCTCTTCGTTCCACGCAAAACCGACTGTCTTCCTTCCGCTACCAGGTTCACGCAGTCATCCACGATGTCTCACGCGCGCGGACACAAAACGCGCTATTGCCGGCCTATCGATAGGTACAAAGGTTCTGTGTGCACGCCCTGATGTTCCAAATATGCACAAGATATTACGGTTAGATGAAGATCTTCTATAGAGCGGCCGCGATATATGGGCTTTCAAAAGCGGACATCCATGCGATTCGACTGCACGCGTAACGCAGTGACGGAATGATGAAAGAAAACGATAGCAACGAAGAGGGAAAACCTATGTAAAAGAATAACAAGGAAATTTTAAATCTCGCTTTTGTAGGGGAATCGTATTCGTAGGAATATACGAAGGTTATTTCCTAAATTAAACAGTTCCGTGCGTTTCGTCGTGAAAGGAGTTCCAACGCAGATGCGCGAACACGTTTCTGTTTTATGACGAAAATAGAGTAGCAAATCACAGCGTTCGGCTCACCCATTTCACGTGTTTCGAACGTCCGAGCTTCTACGGTGATTCTTCTATTGTCTCGCCGTACAAATACAAACTGAGTCACACAAAAATAAAGCCTACAAAAATCAAAGAAAACTTGAAGCGAAAGGAAAACGAACGATTATGCGTGTAAATTGGCAGAACATGCTGAGAAGAGGAACGTAAAACGACAAGAGGATGAAAGAGAGACTCACGATGTTATTGGCCGTTGGTTTCGCCTTGATTTGCAGGCCATCATCGTCACCGATCTGCTCCCCAATCTGTTCGCGGCTGCTAGCGGGGCCCATCTCGGCGCCGCGGCGCCTACCCTAGGTACGGTTGTCACTATCTTCGAACGAAATTGAAACAACCACGGCTCCGCGATCCCGCGTCCCCGGTGTACGAGGAACCGATGCGAGATTAGAGCTATCACCAGCCGGATGACACCTCCTTCGGGCGGTCCGGTGCGCCCCCTTTTCAATTATAAGCTCTCCATTAGCGTTTTATGAACAATCCTGGAAGCTGTAGCTGCTCGGTGACAGCCTCTTCCGGACGATTCTCGCCGCGTCCTTCTCTCTTCCCTTTTTCCCGGTTCCTCTTCCTCTCAGTCCATCGGTGCTGCAGTGTACGGTTAATGCTCTGAAGATAAAAGAAACGGACGTTGCTCTCGTTAGAAGAAACGATCGTCGAAGGATAATTCGGTGCGATTAGACGACGACGGTCGTACGTCACCGGGTCAGCCCCTCGTCCCCGGTGTTCCTCGTTACGATGAATTCGGCGAAGACGTCGACGCGACCGCCACCACTGGCACCAATTTCAGATCGTTCGAAACCGCCGACGACGACGACGACGACGAGGAGGATGTAGCTTATACCTCGCGCACGACCTAGTCCACGGTATTTCGATCCACTTTTCAGGAACCTGCTACGTACCGCCTCCCCCGGTCCGTTCCGTTTGATCGTCCGCGTTCCAGCGTGAAACTGCGTGGAAAAATGAACAACCACCGTTCGTCGCTGCTGTTGGTGCAAATGAATTTACAGCGGAACTAGATGACAGAGAATGGGAAAATCCTGTTGGAAAGAATTTCCTCGCAGACGATCCCGCCGCGGGTGGGTAGCGCCGCGGCGCCCCGGGATCAATAAAACGACCGCCCGGCCGTCGCCTTTCCTAGGTCCTGCCTGCCTGCCTGCCGTGATCTCTCCCGTTCACGCGACGCTAGATGTCGCGACGCATATCCCCCTCCCCCGTCGCTCTTCGGCACAGCGGATGCCGAACGCGCCGGATCTACCCGCGACACGCAAGCGCGATCTCCTTCAGCGCACGCCCCCACGTGGTCTCTCCCCACGAGTTTGCGCAGCACGATTATCGATGCGATAGTCGGTATTGCATGCGTCTTGTACATCTGCACTCTTTCCTCCCTCTGTCTTCCTTTCTTCCGTTTCATCTGTCCCTTTATGACGCGGGGTAACGAGACATACTGATTTCCCCGAATTACTATTTCTGTTAATGCTACGATTTTTTTCTTTTTTCTTTTCTTTTTTTTTCCCCTCCCACTTGCCGCGGGAATCGATGACTGAACTTGGGGTTTTTTCACTGTAATGACTCGTGGTTAATCTTCTTCGTGACATTTAGTCCGGATGTATATTAGGGCTCTCAATTTTTTATAAAATTGAAGCTAGAAATCGCACTTATCCTTTCACGTTCCTCTCGAGAGTTCAAGGGGAATTTGATTTGACAAGGATTTGTTTTCTTCGTGAAGTTGAACAATTTGTTATAAAGTAATGTAAATAATACAGCTATACTTACATACTTACCTAGGCTTCGATAACGATTCGATAATTACAATTTAAGATATTCATGTAATTAAACAGAGGTTTTGCAAATGAAAAACGCTGGGTTTTCTCTCGGTAATAGAGATACTGCAGTGTTGTCGCAACCTTCGACATTGAAGGTCGCAAATGTTCAATGAAATTTAGAGTAACATGTTCCTCAACCGCATCTAGCGCATCCTTGTGCCATTTGCACTTATGTATTAACTATTTGCATTAAATAAAATGCTTCCGATGAATCTCTAATTAAAAAGAAAATTAGAAAAAGTATTTTGCGTTCAATCATTGTGAAACCATTTGCATAATTGGTTCAATTGGCTCGGAAAATATTTGTGCATTCGATAACGACCGTACGTATAATTGATTTCGTACTATTTCGTACGTTATCCCGCACAATTGCTTTTATTTTGTAGCTGCACAAGGCAAATCGATATTCGACAGTTCTCAGAGTCACGAACGCTAAAGATATTTCGTCATTGTGATAGCGGTGCAATCGTAAAATATGAAATTCGTGTCCTTCGGCTGGGAAGGCAAGCTGCACTTCGTTCGAATATTTTAATAATTCCCGTTAATCTGGAATATGAACGAATAGAAATTCCATTCTCATTAACAAAATTTGAGCTCGTCGAATAGTCACGCTCCGGACAGTCACGCGCTTAATTCATGTGAATGAATTTATGCGAATCCCGCAACTGTTTTATCACTTGTTTCGCGACTGCGCTCATTTCGTTTTTGTTCGATGTCGCTATATTTTCTATTCTGCTGATCGGTAGGGTGTTGGTCAGGTCTTGAATGTACTTGGGATTCATTAGACCGTATGTCATCGACTGCAGCACGCGCAGACAAAGGAACTGTGTCTCATCCGGTAACGAGTTGTTCCTCAAATAACAGTCTAACACGTCGCTTACCCGCGACTCGAAAAGATACTGCAGTCCGGTTTTATTCATGCTGACATTGTAGAATATCATCAGCATCAATCTATGACAGACATTGACGCGATTAGGAAAATTGTCAATTATATAGCCGTCACTCACGAGAGTTACCTCTTTAGGGACAGAGAGCCTTGCGAAAGTGGCAACGTGGGCATGAGTTTCACCATTTTCTGCACGAAAGCTTTGCCGTTCGTATCGGTGATCAAAAATTCACGTCCCTCTGGTGTTGCAGATATATTCGTTACAATGCCTAACAATCCAATTATAAATTGATATTCAACATTGCATGTAGGGGGGAAAGCATTTCGATAAGTGTTTATGAATGCGACGAAACTTCCGTCCGTTATCGATAAAAATTCGCCGATCATGTGCTGAAACTATAGTAAGAGTAGAGTAATTAACGCGAAGCTGTGCTGTTGAGTTCCAGAGGCAGAAGTATTTACCCCGGAAAGCCAGACATCGACGATTTCCGGAAATCGAGATGCACGCCATGTTAAATTTCCTAAGACCGCTCCCAAAGTCGCGCAGTACGTACTTTGATTCAATATCTACAGAAATAATGAACATGCCTATTAACGTAATGAATGCTAATGAATATTTTGTAAATTAAATTATGGCCAAATCACTTGTTCTCTCAGATATTCTATTTCTTCCTCTGCCTTTTTGTTTCTATTTATTTGTAGCTGCAGTTGACTCTGCAATTGGTCACACTTCATGTTCAGGGCTGAAATTTTCTCTTTTTCTTCTGCAAAAGTCAAAAACGTCGATTAACGAAATGTTGTAAATTAAAAAAAAAAAAAAGATACGTATACCCTTATTTGTTTGATCAGAAATGGGATCCTGAATTTTTTGATCATTTTCTATATTCAATTTTTCCAAATCTAAATCTAATCCGGAATTTGCGAGCGCTTGTGGAACGTCGGTTATAAATTTATGGATACTTCGTTTGACAGTGTCGAGGGTATCCTCCACGGAAATCTGAAAAATTATTACGCGGATGTAGATTTGCCTAACGTCATTTCCAGCAGCATTTTCACGTTCTATAAATCGCAGGATATATAGAATGATTGATGTTAATCGTTCTTTAAACATCAGAGAAATATCAAATGAATGTGAACTAACCAAAAATTGTTGTTCGTCTTTTAGATTTGCTTGTTCTTCTTGAATATTTTTGTCCATGATTATTTCATTGAATTTCGTGTTGATGCAAGTAATTCCCATATATGTTTAGCGAATTGATATCAATGAAAATATTTTCAGCATGTTGAGACAACTATCGTAATCTGCATGAAATGTAAATTGTTACAAAAGGTGCGAAAATTTAAACACCAGCGCGGTACAGTTTAAAACATGTACAATAAGTACTCACTGATAGTTGATTTGTATGTATATTTTATATAATTCTTACTATCTTACTCTATTACTATCTTCGATAGTTATGTCACGATTGCTTGAGATTTAAAAGAAAAAAAGACAAAAATGTAATGTATTGCTGCAAGGAAACAACAGATTTAATGACTAAAATTAAATTGATAATAAAGTCAAAATGAAAACGCTATATATTACTATATGTAGTTCTTTGAAGTTCCGATATTGATGCAAATACTATATAATAAATATTACGTTTTACATATATATATATATATATAAAATTTAAAAATATATTTGTTTAAAAATATAAATTTATATTGGTCATTCTATGAAACATACTTAAATCGCAAAACATGCTTTGTTGTAAATCGATCATAATGCAATGGACGCATTTATTTAGCGTGGTCTGCATTTTATGCATCTTGGAACGCTATAGCGTGTGCGCGTCTTCGCTGTTATGATGCAAAAAAAAGGCGTTAATTATAACCTTGCGATTAGAAGCTCTCTTATTTTTAAACTAACTGGAATCTCATTAGAAGATATTACTGTAATCTGAGTAAAACTACGTGTAAGTTGAAAAATTATATCGATTAATATTTTCATGTGTGAGAATTTAATTCATGAATCGTCACATGTACGGTAGTTTTCAATTGTACGAATTATTGTACATAATTTAATTCATTGTGCAGTGTGAACAATAATATAATATTTGATTCATTTTCATTTTTTCTGTTTTTTCTTTTGTGGAAATAATTATAATTGTGATTTTATTGTAATTAGAATACAATTAAAAGTTGATGACACATCTAATGCATTCAACTGTTATGTAACGTAATGATATTTTAAAGCTATTATTAATTTTTAGGTGTAAAATGAAGTTTTCAGAAGGAGACGAAGTGCTTGTAAAACATCCAAGTACTGATAGATATCATAAAGTTAAAATATTGGGTATGAGAGGTGAACGTTATAAGGTACAATTTGAAACAGGCATTGAACAGTATGTTCATTCAACTGATATTAAGGTATTGTTTTTGTTAAGCTTATGATATTCTCTACGTTTTAAATATTATAATTTTCTCAAAATTTTAGATAAATAGACCATCACGAAGTACAACAAGAGCTAGTAGTAGAGGTAGAAAAAGTCCTACCAGACATTCATCAACCAAAAGATCTCCACATAGACGTTCAGCTGGAAGATCTCCATCTGCCAGTAAACAATCAACTAGGAACCAAAAGTTTGCAAAAATTACTCTACCACGGATAGAAGTACCGGGAGGTAAATATAATAAATCTGCATATGACTATTTTCTTGAGTTATTTTCTTGACAATGTTACTCAATAATTTTGTAATTTGATACTTCTGTACACATAATATATAGATAATGATGTCACCAATAAGAAAAATGTAAATGATGATGAATATGCTGTTGAATCAATGCCTCTTCAATCACGATTGAAGGAATTAAGCACAGCAACGCGTAGATCAACAAGACTGTTATCTGGTACGCTAAAACCTGAATCAGACCATAAAATGGTTTTGTTAACAAGAAATATTAATCGAGCTGTCTCACTTCCTTTAGAAAGGAAAGGTCAAATGCATGATTTTGGCATTGACGTAAAAGAAAGAGGCCATTCAGTACAAAAAGATCAAGTAAGATTTTTATACATAATTTATTAATATAGATAACGAACGTTTTATATATATTTATTAATATTTGATTTCAGGATTTGTTAAAAACGTTAAATTATGAAGAAAATGTAAATACAAATCCACAAGTATTAGAAAAACGAAAAAAGGAAATCAGCATGGTTAGTGAACCACAAGAATGGGGTGGATGGCTTGGAACTCTTTTTCTTATAATTTTATCACCCATGATTGTAATACTACCGCAATTAATGTGTACAAAAGATGAATGTTTATTTGGATATCCTAAGATACCAGATATTACATTATATACAAATTTTAAATCTTTTACCGCGTATTTATGTTTCTTTTTATTTGTAATAATTTTTTCGACTCTACCAATTGGCCGAAAAATTGATGGACCACATACTAGAATTGGAAGAATACAATATCGTTTAAATGGTAATAGTTATTATTTAAATTATTGTATTTAAATATAAAGTGTTTGATTAAAATTATTTTCTTTTTTCAGGTTTTTTATGTGGTCTTTTATCAGTAATCATATTTGCTGTATGTATATATGAGGAACTAGAAATCATTGATCTTATTACACAAAATTCTGTACAATTTTCAATCAGTGGTTGGATTCTTGGAACAATTTTATCATTGTTGTTATTTGTAAAAGGAGGCAGAGCACCTGTAGCTAATTTAAACATACACGGATCTACTAACAGTGTGATTTATAACTTTTGGCAAGGAAGGGAAATAAATCCACGAATTGGTCCTGTGGATTTTAAAATAACTCTCTTCCGGACTTCTATGATAGCGATAGTAATAATTTTTTTTTTAAACTTGTTTATTTATAGAAATGTGTATTATAAGATATTGATGATTTTATTCAAATTACAGATTCTTATAAACTTGTCCATTGTAATGAAAACAATTGAAGAAACGGAAACTTATAGTTTAGAGCATCTTAATATAGGTGTTTTATTAGGTGCATTGCTGCAGATAATTTATGCAATAGACGCGCTTTTTTTTGAATCTACAATACTGACGACTTTTGAAATAATGTACGAAGGGACAGGTTACATGTTATGCACCGGTTATATGATGTACCCATTTTTACCAACTCTTACAACAAAGTACATGCTGTATCATAAGTAAGTATTAAAACTAAAAACTAATAGTACATTATATAATTGAAATTTTATTTTATTGGGACGTTTTTTCAATTTCAGAATACAATTTACTTACCTATTCGTCTTTCCTCTACTTGCATTTATAATTGGATATTTGTTATATAGAATTAGCAATTCACAAAAGAATGAATTTAGAAGGAATCCTTTATCTCCATCATTAATGCGTAAGTATAAAGTCATCTTATAATCAAATTAATATTAATACTACAAAATTTACTTTTATTATATATATTTATATTATATATATTTATATTATTTTTACATTTATATAGATTTAGAAACTATACCGACTGTCCGTGGTAAGAAGCTCATTGTATCTGGATTATGGGGTCACGTGAGACATCCAAATTATTTGGGTGATATAATAATATGGTGGTCAATATCGAGTATAAGTTTAGCATGTGATATTTTGCCTTATTATTATGCAATTATGTGCTCAGGATTATTGATGCACAGAGCAATAAGAGATAATGAACGGTGCAAAATACGATATGGTTTAGCTTGGGAACAGTACACGTCACGTGTCAAGTACATGATCTTATACCGTATATTTTAAAGTATAATATGTATAAAATATTAGCAAAGGTACCTTTAGATACCAAAATATGTTACAAAGTTGTACCTTTAAGAATTGCAATGCTCATTATTTTCTAGAATATTTCAATCATATTAGGATTATATAGAGTCTATGTACACACACACATACACATGTAGGGTCCAAATTAATGGAGTATGAAACCAAAAGAAATGATCATAACATTTATTACTAAATTTAAGCACATCATTTTTTAAAATCTTTGACACAATGAATAGAGTGTGATTATCAAAAAAAATATATATATATTTTAGACATAATTTAGAAATATTGTTGACATATAAAGTATATTATATAATATAAAGTATATTTCTATAATAAAGACATTAAAATAAGAATTTTTATACTTTTTATATGAGAATGTACAGCGGACAAATAAAAAATTTTTTAATAGCTGTAATATTAAAATTATATAATTTCTTTTGCAATGAAATGTACAATCTTTTATAAAATTAAGTTTCAATAAACAAGATATGACTCACAAAAGCATTTGTACACTTGGCATAAAAAAACTTTTATGTGTATATTATGTGTGTTTCTAAAATATCTTGAAATTTTAATAGCATTATCATAAAAGATGATTGCTACAATCATACTGCAAACTTGTATTTAATAGATATATATATATGTAGTATAAATAGTTTTGGTATATGTATAAGTGTTAAAGATGATCTCACTAAATGTTGAAACTTATTAATATTGTAGATAGTTAACTGTATACCTTCGTGAATTATTGTATGTATTTTTTGTATCTTTTACTGCATCCGAAATACAATGTTTTGGGAAGAAATAAATTACATAATTTTTTTCAAAGTCATCATCTAGTATGACGCATGTAGTAATAAAAGTATTGTCCTACAAGGGAGACTATATTTTACAGTGATTTCTATTAATTTTATTTACAAAATGGCAAGTTTTTTTGGTGAAGTAGTATTTCCAGTTTCGCGAGCGTTTTGGGACGATGAAGATGAAAATAAAGAAACTGAATCTTTAGTTAATCAACCGTATGTTATATTTCGTTAAACCTAACCTAGGTATATTCAAAGAATTTCAGATATTATATTTTTTATATACATTTTAGCGAATTTTTTATACGATGGTTAAAAGAAAAACCATCCAGTATCGATACTTTAATTGTAATCGAGGGTGAAATGTTAATTGGTAATATATATTTATTTAATTAGTTGGTGATATTAATATTTTGAGCATGTTATTAAATGTTTTTAATAATAGATTTTTCAAAAAAATGCTTGTGCTCAAATTCACGAGAAATATGTTTTGTGGAAGATGAAAAACAGAAGAAAATATATACAATTTATCAAATCAATGATGAGCTTTACATAGGTATTGTGTCTTCACGTTTTGATGTAAAGTTGTCAGGCAAACTTGTAGAAAAAGTAAGGAAATTTACCTGAAATTACCTAGTACTTAATATTAATAACTTGCATTAATTTTATTAAATCCGTTAGATGGGTGATATTATATCAAGTGCAAAAAATACAATTTGCATAACATGTCGTCATATATCACAATATAAAAACAAGAATATACCAAAAGTACCATCTTTCTTAAGAATGTTGACTACAGCAAGTGGAGAGAATATTTGCAAGTTGAAAGAACCATATTTAGAGCAGCCAAATATTGTATATGGAGTAACAGCAGGAGGTTAATATATATATTCAAATGATACAAAATATATCAAAGATATAAGTCTATTAATAAACTTATTTATGTTTCAGTATTGTCATATTCTCAAATTATGGAACTACCTTCAGTTTTATATATTTTATATACAGATAGTTTTGTACTAGACTCATTATCTGCAGAACCGCTTTTAAAATTATTAACAAATTATACATTACTACATAATGTTACATTCTCTGGAAAAGACTTCTTCAATAAAGGCAATCTTTACATGTGAAACTTTGGATAATTTTTCCTTAAAAGTTTTATATTTGTATTTTCTTATTTAAATTAGAAATTAAAATAAGTGAATATTGATAATACAAAAGCTTTATAATTAAATACTATTGTCAATTATGAACCTTACATATTTACAATATTTACAAGATTTTAAGTATTATTTTTATAATAATGCTAACTTAATATCTAATAATGACACACGCAAACAAAAATATTCGATATAAATTTGTATGTGTTAAGGTTGTGGGGGGTAATATGTACGTGGTGCAGGTGCTGAAGGTACTGGATTATTTGGAGGAAAATATGTCGCGTTTGTGGGATAAGGATATGGCTGAAATGGTGCTGGTGTTGTAGTAGGTGCTGGTGGTGCAGGTCTGATGGTAGCGGAAGTACCCATATGATGCATTGGCGGAACAATGTGATTCATTGTATTTACAGGAGGTGGAGGTACAGAAACATTTGCTGGAGGAAATGCTGGAGGATAATTGATATTACTAGGTGCAAAATTAGCTGGATACGTTGGGAAATGTGTTGGCACATCCATTGGTTTAATTGCTTCTGAGGCATCTGTAGTTAAGCATCCATTTGCGGAGACTGCAGCTGTCTCAACTTTAATAGTTTTTCCTGGTGTAACTATAATTTGACATCAATAAGATATTTTTGCATTTGTTATAATAAAATAAATATTTTTGTTGTTGTTGATACCATTTGGCGTTGTAGATGCTGATTCTGTGGGAGGTGCTGTTATAGTTCTGTCTCTGCAAGGCTCATTAGATGGTGTTAATGGTGGTGAATCTGGTGGCTTTGTATTATTTGCTTGTGAATACAAATCTAATACTTGATGACATATATCTGAAAAAATAAAAAATTATATGTATATATATATATATATATATATATGTATAATCACATATTTTTATTTATATTGATATATTTTAAAAATCTTTTTAGAAAACCTTCTAGAAGATCCATAGTTATATCTTCAACAAACATATCCCACCAACGTAAATGTTTTGGTAATCTTCCATTCCAATCTACTACTTCGAATTTGCTAAGTTTTCCTGCCAAGTACATAAGGGCAACAGCAATAATTTCTGGTTCCCATTGTAATGACAGTGTTGTACATAAACTACAATTAAAAAAATAAAGATTACATTGATTAGTAAAATTTTTTTAAAAATAGTAATAAAATGTATTGTGGAATTTAGATTGATAGATATCATAGTTTTGAAATTGTCATAACGTCGAATGTTTTGACATTTGCGTACACGTGTGTATATATGTGTGCGTACATTATTTATCAATGATTACAACCAATCACTTTAAAAAAAGTCAGAGAACCGATAAAACAGTCGGAGCCATTTAAATGCGAAAGATAGTTCAACCATTTCAGTGTTAATGATCGCGTTTTCCATACTGTTAGCAAAATAACAGACGAGCGCGATCGTATTTCAACATTCAAATGATTAAAAGTAATCGTCTGTAATACAAAAAGCAGAATAATAAAAAACGAAATCAGTCGAACAATCAATATTAGGTGATTAAGTGAAATCAAAGAGTCAAGTCAAAAATATGTAAGTTGGATAATAGTGGATGATAAAATCTATATTAAATATTAATCTGCACTATTGCACCAGAAAAATATTTTCACTAACCAGACAACATACCTATCATTAACAAATGTCCAAGCCATTTGAACCATTTTTTGTAATTTATTTTTATCACCTGCAATATACCATTGATATTTTTATTATATCGTTTTGTTATTTATTATTTATTAAATATGTAGAATTTTAATACCTTTAAGGCATTTTGCATATTTTAACAAGTAACTGTATGGATGCTCAACTTGCAAATCAAACTTTATAGTTTGTAACAAAATTCTTTCTAATGTTATGACTTCCTCCTAAAAGAATTAATAGAAAGATTGCTTTACATTTATTTACGAGATTATTTCACAAATATATAAGTATTTCAAAAACAGATATATTACTAATCTACCTTTGGATCTTCTCCAAATGTCATAAATTTTTGTTCAGTTAACAAAGACTTTGCAGTCTTAATTATATCTTTACATTTTTTGGGTGTCTCTTCTACCTTGCCTGCTAGTAATAAACAACAGCATGCAGTCACCTATGTAACGTTTATAAAATGTATGAGATTTATTTTTCTCAGGTTAAGATATCTCATATTTATCACTAAATACTCACATATCTTGGGAAATTTTTAAACGAATGAAACATGTAAAACCTATGAAAATAAACAACTCCAGTTGCCATTGTATTATATCCTAAATCCATTTTTGTGCCTGTGTCAATAATAAATCTTGCACCCTCTTTCCTATATCTGCATTCTGTTTCGTAATCAATTCCATCTTGGATGGATGGTGTATTTCGCAGTTCTTTTTTCTCATAGTACCAGCATGGCATTTTTATTTTTCTTGAACAAAATAACACACATAAAAAAACTTCATATAAATAAATGGCACTTCGTTGAGGTTATGTCACTTATACTGCGAGAAATTTTTTCCATGTCAAATACAATTACATACAAATGACGATTTAATAATTTACTTGACATATTATCATAAAATTATTACCTAACGAGAAGAAATTGCTAAGCAATTATATTATTTCATAAATCTCAGAATAGGTTAGGACAACTGCCAACGTTTCAAGTTCTTTCTTTTTTCTTTCGCTTGTTTCAACGTTTCTTATCACAAACGCGTATAATTCGTTCAATTCAAAAAAATTTCAAAAACTTGTTATATCAATATTTTTGAACTGTTCGTTATAAACAAGAATCATTCACAAGCTATGCATGAATTACATATACTCCGTTGCAATTCGACATCTATATGTAAAAATGAGAAACATTATTTTATATATGTTTATATATAAAGTTGTACTTACCACTTGTTGGATGTCAGGAATATATTTTCTATGTAAACGTGTTTCACATCAAATAGAACAAATACTCCGTTTTATACTTTGTTCATTTCTAAGCAAGACTTGTTACAATACACTATACTATACTAAAAAAGAAATGAAGTAAAATTTTTATTAAGAAAATTAAAAAAATTGATTGTTTGTATATCATCAAGTGATGTGATATAAAACTTATAGAACTACATTGATATAATAAGATAGTTAATTTAATATAAAACAATTGTACTTCTTTTTTAATGTTTGTTCTAATATATTGTTATCACATTATATATTATCTATATCTGTCCAATACATTTTCTTAGTTTATTTTGTCTTGTTTGTTGACAAATCGATAAGATACATATAAAGGTGACTTCTTAGGCCAGCAGAGAGAAACGTAAAAAAAGGATAATCGTTATAAAGGACATTGAACATCGGTTTTTAATATTAGATCAACAAGTAAGTTTTGCTAAATGTTTTACTAAACGCCGTATCTGCCTCGTTGAAAATATTTCACATTTTACTTATATCAGGTGATATATCTACGTATGTATATTATTTCGAACATATTTACGCGCTTCTCTATATTTTTATAGATGCATAGTGAAATTTTGTTGAAAAACAGCCATTTCGCCTAGCTTTATTTAAAGCTACGAAGCAGGCACTTCCGGTTCGCGTCAGAGATCTGGTTTTGAATGCCTTTAGTTTAATGTGTTATCTGTGGTCAATACCGAAGTATATATCATAGATGCGTCTGTCAATTTACCGCGAATTCCCGTAGCGCATTACGTTCCTTGGAGTGATTTATATTGTGCCATTGTAACGTAACTAAATGTTAAATTTATGACGGCCGCACACGCGAGAAAATTTTACGAGAACATTTACAATTTCACAGATAATAACACAACGTCAAATATAATGCCGTTGGCGAATTTGACAGTTCCTTGGTCCGATGTAATGGAAAAGGTAATTATTTTTATAATTGCTGAACAGACCGATCGATGTTAAAGAACGTTCCAATCGTGGTTTGTTAATTGTTCAGTTACAGTTGTAACTCGTGTATTGTAAATAATTTAATCCTTCAGGAAGATGAGGATAGCCTTTCATCAGACTCTCAAGAGGATCCGATAACGATAGTTCAAAAAAATGTGGTTGAACCACCTTCGAATAGATGCTCCGAGACACATGAGATAGAAGTCCGTGAGGTAGTTAGGGACGGGCATGAAAAAGCAGATCCATCTCAATTTGAACTGCTCAAAGTTCTGGGCCAAGGATCCTTTGGAAAGGTATTAAATGTCATAGTAAATGAAATACAATTCTAAATGTAATTAAATGCAATTTCCTCACTAATGAAAATTCCCATGTTAATTTAGGTATTCCTAGTAAGGAAGGTTGTTGGAAAAGATAGTGGAACTCTTTATGCTATGAAGGTGTTAAAGAAGGCAACATTGAAATGTGCTTAACATGTTAAATACACAAGAATAGCTCTGAAGGTTTTAAATAAAAACATTGATCTTAAATATAAAATACAAAGATTTTTAAGTATAAAATATGTTAAGAGTCTATATTTCAGTTTTTGTATTAAACACTTCGTAAAGAAAATTTTCAGAGCAATTCTTTCCTATTAAAAATTCTTCCTTTCTTTTTTTTTCTTAAAGTTGTTTAATATTGCAATATTATTTCAGTTCGGGACAAAATTAGGACAAAAATGGAGAGAAACATATTAGTGGATGTTGAGCATCCATTCATTGTTCAGTTACATTATGCATTCCAAACAGAAGGCAATCTCTATTTAATTTTGGACTTTTTAAGAGGTGGTGATCTATTTTCAAGATTAGCTAAGGAGGTACATAGTTTACAGTAGTAATAGTTTTGATTTATATTATAATTATGATTATATGACTTTATATTATGATTATGATTATTGTTCTAGGTAATGTTCACTGAAGATGATGTAAAATTTTATTTAGCTGAGCTTGCTCTTGCATTGGATCACATACATAAGCTTGGAATTATTTATAGGGATCTCAAACCAGAAAAGTTTGTATCATATCATTTGTCGATAATTCAAATATTACAAACTGTATAAATTTTAATATTTATTTTATTTATAACAGTATTTTGCTTGATACTGAAGGTCATATTTCTTTAACCGATTTTGGTCTATGTAAACAGCCTGTAGATGATTGTAAAACATTTTCATTTTGTGGTACTATAGAATATATGGCACCTGAAATTGTAAATAGGAAAGGGCATTCATTTGCTGCAGATTGGTGGAGTTTTGGTGTTCTTATGGTTAGTTGCATAGAAATGATATGTTGTATAATGGTATATATACATTAAATGCTATTTAAACAAATTTTTAACTTTTAGTTTGAAATGTTGACTGGAGTGCTTCCATTTCAAGGTGCAAACCGTAGAGAAACAATGACACAAATATTAAAAGCAAAACTCGGAATGCCACTTAACATTTCCCCGGAAGGACAGGCGCTTTTGAGAGCATTGTTTAAAAGAAATCCTGCAAATAGATTAGGCTCTGGTATTCACTTATAGCATTTTTTTAAATTACGAAGATAGTTATTATGTTATATTCATTCCTTCTTTTTATTTATTTGAGGTGGAATAGAACAGATGAAAAATCACGAGTTTTTTGCAACAATTGATTGGGATGCACTTTACAGGAAAGAAATAAAACCGCCTTTTAAACCAGCTGTTAGTCAAGATGATGATGTATTTTATTTTGATAGTGAATTTACATGTAAGACGCCTAAAGGTAGTATATAATAAATACTACATATTACATAATTAATATATTACATAATTAAATTTATATTATAAATGAGTAAAATTATTATATCTTAGATTCTCCTGGGGTACCACCAAGTGCTAATACTCACGAATTGTTTCGTGGATTTAGCTTTGTTGCACCATGCCTTCTTGAGGATCATTTAAAAACTCCTGAATATAAAAACTGTTATAGTCTTAGTGCAACTTTCCCGACTTACGTGAGCCCCATTTCTGTAACTGACGAATACGAGTTTAAACAAGAGATTGGTAGAGGAAGCTACAGCACTGTTTATTTAGCTGTTCATAAAGCTTCCAAAGCAGAGTATGCTGTGAAAGTAATTGAAAAATCAAACAGAGATCCGACAGAAGAAATAGAAATTTTACTGAGATATGGAAAACATTCTCATATTGTAACTTTAAAAGCTGTTCACGAGGATGATAAACAAGCTTATCTCGTACTAGAATTATTACGCGGTGGAGAATTACTTGATCGAATACTACAGAGGCGTAATCTTACGGAAAAAGAAGCAGCTGAAGTAATATACACAATAGCTCGTGTAGTCAATTATCTTCATGAAAATGGAGTAATTATCTATTTATGCAATACCTTTTTCATTTTATATTTTATCATGTTTATTGATTAATGGGCTTATGTAATCAATAGGTCGTTCACAGAGATTTAAAGCCATCTAATATATTGTATTCAAAGCCGGGGGCTGATCCATCGACACTTTGTTTATGCGATCTTGGTTTCGCAAAACAGTTACGAGCAGATAATGGTTTATTAATGACTCCCTGTTATACTGCGAATTTCGTAGCGCCAGAAGTATTGAAACGTCAAGGATATGATGCAGCATGTGATATTTGGTCACTTGGCGTTTTGCTATACATTATGTTAGCTGGGTAAATTAGACTAGACACAAAACTTAAGGAACGTAAATATTTATGTACTAAATTATATTTTTATATATTTTAGATATACACCATTTCGTAATAGTCCAGGTGATAGTGCAACAGACATATTAGATCATATTGGGCCTGGTTATATTGATGTTGAAAACGGAATATGGTGTCAAATTTCAAATGAGGCTAAAGAACTCGTTAAAGCAATGTTACACGTTGATCCTAATCGGAGGCCTACTGCAGCTGCCATATTAAAATATCCATGGATTGCCAATCGTCATCGCCTTCCACAGAAAGTATTACCTGACAGTACTAGGGATCCTCACAGCCTAAAGGTATACAATATTCCCTATAGATGTACATTAAAAGTAATCAAATTAATAACATAAATAAATATATAAGTCAAATTAATAACATCTTTTTAGAGAGCAGTAGCAGCCACATATAGAGCAATGTCTAGTAGCCCAAGATCACCTCATATTGGTCCTGTTGACATGTCTGATTTGGCACGACGAAGAACACAAGACAAACCTACTGACCCTACTGAAGTTTAAAATGATCTTATTTCTATCTTGAAGAAAAAGATATGAAAAATTACGACTTACGCACGTGATTACGTATATGACAAGACTACATTTTGTTGATATAAATCTAGTATTATTTGTGCAATGTTCAAATGTAGCTAGTAATATACTAGCTATATTATATAAAAATTATAATTTTATAAGAGTTATTGATATAACTTACATCACTAAAATCATCCTTATTCTGATTAAAATTTGTGTATGTGTATAGAATAGGAAATGTGTATTTAAACTCATATTTTCGATTTATATATGGTATAAAAATGGATTATCAGAGAAATTTTAAACCTTATAATCTGTATTATACATAATTACCATTTAAATATTAAAAATAATATAAATATTTATGAAAAATTATATATATATATTTAATAAAATGTAAAAATGGTATATATCTACTTCAATTTTTGATCAGTACTTTGTTAAATAAATTATTAATTGTATATAATAAAACAAATTTTACTTGATTGTAGTTAAAATGATTAAATAGTTGTAATTGTAATGTTAAATTTCATATTCTATTTTTAATTAGAATATATACGAATAAACGGTCATATATTATTATTTTCAGCAATGATAATTTTATCTCTTAAAAATTTATAGAAACTTATAAAAATAGTATGAGTTATAAAAAAAAAATGGAAATAAATTTACACTCTATATAGGGAATATTTTCTTATTACATAAAAAATTATTCGTACAAATTTAAAAAAAAATTCACACATATATATAGTAAAAAAATAAAAATATTAATTAATTTTAAGAAAAAATAAATTCATAAATGTACAGTAAAAAATAAAAATATTATTTAATATTTCTCTTATCATAAATGTATACATTTATCTTTATGTATAAATTTCTATAGTTTCTACTATAGATGTCTATAGTGTATGCGTCATATATATAATGCTCGTGATTCACTATGCGACAGCATACGCGCAGTCGCCCATTGCTGAATGAAAACGTGGTAGTTGTTCCGACTATCGGATTTCCAACTTCGTTTTGCTAGAAAACTGTCACCACACATTTAGTGGTATTTGTTATTGTGTTATACATTTTGAAAAATTCAACTACCTATAAAGGTGAGACTCGATGTTCGTCAAAGTGAAAAAGTATACTGTTAACATTTTCATGCAATGATTTTACTTCTTGTCTTTCAACGTGTTTTGTGAAAATTACGCATGCATCAATTGCAGTAAATGAGATTTTTAAAAAGATTTTTGGATTCTTCGGTACGTCTAATTTAAATTAATTAAGTTTTGTTTTATTAAACAACTTGCACAATCTTGGACACATTTCCTTTTCAAGAAATCAATATTCCGAATATACCACACTTTAATCATGTTTAAGAATCTCAAGGTATTGCAAGTAATTATCTATATTCTTGTTTGTATCGCGTGTTTATTTTAATTGTGCTGTCAATTATGTTTTCGGTATTTTTGGTCCACCATACTTTTCACCGATTTGTATCAAATTCATCATAAATACAACATTAGATATGCCTGCGCTTACACGGTTTCCTTCGACCGTGTGAAAATTAATTGAATTATAAATACGTGCAAGTATGACATCAGTTTCATATTTTAGAACATTAATTCTAGGTATGAAATGATTGAATGTATTCAAGCGTAAAGCAAACGTTTTACATTTTCTCGTAAATTCAGTGATTAATGTAAATTAATGTGATGTTATTGCATTTATTTTTAGGTACTTGTAATATGCTTCATAAAGGTCCACGTCCATTAGTTTTGTGTGGTCCTTCAGGAAGTGGCAAAAGTACGCTTATAAAGAAACTTTTCGAAGAATTTCCAGATACGTTTGGTTATTCTGTATCTCATACAACTAGAAGCCCCAGAGAGGGTGAAGAAAATGGAAAACATTACCACTTTACTACTAAGGATAAAATGCAAAAGCAGATAGAACAGAATGAATTTCTTGAGACTGCGGTATACAGTGGGAATATGTATGGCACCAGGTAAAAATCAAATTTAACTAAACAACAGAAAAAATAGTAGCTTTTGTTTCTTATGTAAATTTTCTTTTAATGTTTTCAGTAAACGTGCAGTAGAGGATGTACAAGAAGCAGGCAAAATTTGTGTATTAGATGTTGATGTGCAAGGTATAAAACAAATAAAACAAAGCTCTTTGGATCCTTTTTATATATTTATTAAACCACCATCTATCGAGGAATTGGAGAAAAGGTTAAGAGCTAGGAAAACAGAAACTGAAGATACTTTGCAGCGAAGATTAGCTGTTGCTAGAACAGAGATAGAATATGGTAAGTGTTGTAGATTAATTTATTGCTTTCTTAAAAACCTGAATGCATTTGATACGTATCTTTATGTTAGATAAAGAAATATGTATAACTTCTAACTGAATTATTTTAGGAGAGAAGCCTGGTAATTTTGATATAGTGATTGAAAATGATAATTTTTCTAAGGCATATGAGGAACTAAAAAAATTTGTGATATCAAACCTGAAGCAAGGTGAAACAGGTATATACATATAATAAATAATATATACATATTATATAGTTACTAGTTAACAGTATTTATATCTATGTTTTCAATACTTTACAGGATATTAAACATATGTTTTCTAATAGTACATTCTTCTTTAAAGTTAAATTATAATTATTTTTGTATATTATCGTGTAAATTGTAATAACAGATAATTATAATAGTATCAAACGTGCCGATTTCATGCTCGAAACTTGAAAGATGAAAGAATAAATTTAACGAAATAATTTTATACAACACTAAATTGACTTTCATAGAGTAAATATACACAGGATCCTATAAGTTTATTATATGCATTAATATAAGTGTTAATATAAAAATACAAATTAATGTCATTTAACTATCGCAAAGCAAAGATTAAGAATTTATAATTTAAAATAAAATTATGAATAAGGAAACAGGAATATGCAGAATGTTTCGATTTAGTGTTTAAAGAGAATGATTGTATGTAAAGTCATATGTTAAGTTATTTTTGTAATTTATTTTACAGTTCTGTAAATATTTTTACTCATACGATTCGAGTAGTAAACATGTAGTACAGTATTTACATACATAACAGTAAGTTGTATAGATTCAGTGCAATTTTGTTACTCTAATATTTTAATATACAGAGAAAGGTGTGAAATAGTTTTAGATTAATGATATCTTGCCGAATGTACACAAAGAACAGTCAATTTATGTGAACATAGAATTTTAGTATGGGCTAGATATCTAAAAAGAGAATTGAAAAATTAATATAATGTTTTAGATGTAGCTAACTGAGACTATTCACCAGACGAAGTTGTGTTCCAATAGTGTAGATTACTTATAAAGTACTTGTGGTTTTGTCCTCGTCATAGTATAATTATTACAGTATCCGAAATTCATTCATAAATTCAATTACACCTAAATGTATCATATTGCCATTTTATCAGAAAGAAAGGCATCACCTAAACATTCCTGTTCGCCTTTTTTTAAACATATTTCACATGTTTTTTTTATTTGTTCGCCAATATTTCTAAAAAATTATATTCGATATTTCCAACATACTTTCATGCTAAATGAAAATCAACACTTTCGAAACAATTACCATCACCATCGTTTCATCAATTCATCACATTTGTACATTGTTTATGCATTCTAACATTATCTAAATCATTTTATTTATCGAATATCAGCATGTTGTTGCTTCCATGAGCGCAAAAATAAAATTACATATTTTCCTATATGTGTATGTATGTATGTATATATATATATGCGGTGTTATCGCTTGTTAGTACATGTACAGTTGCATAAATGTGATGATAAGGTGATGTTTAAACGAACAAGGCGTAGCGAAATATCTATATGTTGTTATATAGAAAATTGTATCGTTGTTGTATCATACTATATTAAATAAATATTTCAACTACATACTATATTGAAAATAAAATATTGTTCGTCCTGAACATCCTCCGAAAGAACTCGAAATTAACGAGACAAATCAATTTCTCTTCGAACAAGCCTTATACACGAGAATTGCAAATTTTACGACTGACGACGGCGAGAATAGTCGCGTTTTGGCCATTCCCCGTGATGGTGGCGAGTCTTGTGTCTAGGTACTTCGCTAACTTCGATGGACGTCACTTTCACGTCTTTATCCTCCTCCGTGGTTTTTCTCATTTCATCCCGAATCAAATTATCTCCGTAATTCCTGGGCATACGTTCGCCAGTTTCTTTTGTTTCAGGTAAACTCTGAACCTTATTCTCCGCATTCTCTTTTATTTCCGGTTTCCTCGAGAAGATGTAATTAATCACCTGAGGTCGCGGTGCAAAAATGTTTTCCGTTGGATAAGGATCCACGATCGGATCCGAGCTCGATGGATCAGTGTTTCTCATCGATGGCATATTTA
The DNA here is from genome assembly GCF_011392965.1 of Frieseomelitta varia. Taxonomy (NCBI): domain Eukaryota; kingdom Metazoa; phylum Arthropoda; class Insecta; order Hymenoptera; family Apidae; genus Frieseomelitta; species Frieseomelitta varia. Next base: position 399,470 of record NW_025109948.1, on the reverse strand, counting down.
TCTGGCTCGTTCTTACAGCTTGTATCACATCGTCACGTTCTCTTGGCGATTGATTTTCGTACCGTATCGATCTGAACGATCCCAAGGAATCTCTGTTAGTAAGGTCACGCACAGTCAATCTTCTGAGCGAATCCCTCTGGCCTCCATTTGATTCAACGCGACTGGGTAAGGCTAAAGGTTCTTCTCGAACCTCTTCGTAGAGATCTCTTCTTAAATCGCGCCGTTCGTTCAAGGGATCCGGTAAATTCGACTCCTGTCCACGAATCGGTTGCTCGACTCTGTATCCTGGCTCAGGGATGACGTATCGACGACGATACACAAGATCCTGGTACTTGACGTGATCCAAATAATTCTCAAGGGTGTTCCAGTTTTCCAAATCCCGGGTAATCGCTCTTCTGGCGAGTTTCGAGATCTCTTTCACGTCCAAAGGCCGCGCGTTCGTTTCAAAGAAGAACCGATTGTCATTTCGGATGCCGGTGTCGGCTCTGTTCTGATAATTATCCAGTTGAATATTGTTCTCCGGATACGCGAGATGCTCGGTGGGTACTTGATAAGTTTTCTCCAGAATCGTCCCTTGATCGAAGTAACGTTTCTTTTGATAGTTGCTACGTGGTTCCTCGTTCGCGTCTGGATAGTAAGCTTCGTAGAAGACTGGACCTTTTTCCAGATCGTAACTCTCGTAGCTTATAAATTAAAACACATAGTTAGCAAGAGTGACTTTGGTTAAACTTAATTTTAAATTAAACATTTTATTTAATATTTTAAATTTTAAAAATATATATAATGTTTTTACTTTTTTTAAATATATAATTTATTATTTATAATTTTTAAAATATTAATATTTAATATTTTAGATTAAATATTTTAGGGAAACAATTTAGCTGAGAAAGGTGTAATTGAGTTTTAAAGATAATTTTAAATTCTTTTCTTCGTAAACTTCACGACTAAGTTCAGTTACACTAACAATAAGCTATATTGTTTGCTAGACAAAAGGAGAAGGGAATTGAGATCATTTTATAATCTTTATTTTATAAAATGAAAAAAAAAAAAACATTGGCGAGTATCTTAATAATAATTGGAGAATCGAAAGGAACTGAATGGTACCCACCGGTGATTATCGGGATCCCACGTGAAAATTGGCGATACAGCTGAAAGAAAAGAAAATATAATTATTTCGTGGCTTTCTGAAAATCGAAATTATCAGAGAAGATTTTGAATAAAGAGATGCAATAGAATCCCGCATGATCGTTGAAAAAGGCTACTTTCAAGTTGAACTCTTAAAATTTTAGAAAGATAACAAGTAATATACTTTTTAGAACTTTTACCCAAACAATGATTGATTATTTAATTGAATATACATATCCAGACTATTTTAGTACACTTTTTAGAATAACTTTTTATTTATTTTATAGTATGTTCTTCAATAAAAGTTATTTATAGTAATGGTCCAATTTAGGATATCTATGGCTCAAATTAGTTATAGCAAATCAGTTTCCTAGATTGAACCATTGACACTATTTTCGAAATATTTTTTTGTAACCAGTCACATAACGTTTCAGTCTCAGTTTCATTCCATTTATTTTGCAATACTGAAATGGGTCTAAAATTTTTCTGTTTTCAAATATTGTATATCAACGCGTTCCCGACTTATTTCAAGCTTTTTCTTAAATGGTTCAATATAGGAAATTTGTGTGATGTTTTCGTTTACTATAAAAAGGAAAAAGAGAGGAGAAGGTGGGAAAAAGAATGAAGAAAAATACATACCGATTGAAATCGTTATCACTATGATCGAAAGTAGACACCGTTTGAGAGCCATGATCCTATTGCGGGGCAACAAGAAACTGAGCCTCAACGATGGAACGTGTACGCGTATTTTCAGAGATCCCTAAAATAAACCATCATTTCCTTCAGGCCTCGCTGACTAATTCACCGTGTACAGAGAAAGAAAGACGGCTGGAAAGCTCGAAACACTGTGATCTACTATTCCTTCATGCCTTGGTAATGTTGCGCGTGAAACATTAAATTAAATAAATTAAATTAAATTAAATTTCTTTATTTCGATCTTCCTTTTCAACTACTCGAAACTGGAAACTCTTTCATCTTTTTTCCTTATTCTGACATACTTCTTCTTGCAGGTACATCGTTGCGCGACGTACAATTCTGCAAAGAATATTAAAACGGATCCAAGCAGGCCAACGAACAACAGTAGAAACGTCAAGGAATAGTACTCCAGAGACAGCCTGATCCTCCTTTTCTCGCTGTCCAACGTTTTCCTCTTCATCTTACTCGTCTTGATCTCGTACAACATGTTACCGAACCAGAAATTCAGCAGTCCCGCTTCTCTCAGCCTTAACAAGAAGAAATCGACCCTCTCCGCGTAAGGTGAATGCAATCTTGTCACATAAGACACTCTGTAGTTCAACGAGCACTCGTCTACCAAGTTCAAAAGGGTGTTCCCTTCTTTGTCGTAATAATCGAGGTCCTCGAGCTCCATCGCGTAGTGCCTCGTGATCGCGATTTTGTCATCGTGCGCGACGATGTCCCATGTGGATCGTTGCGTGTTAATCACGTGGATCCTCCGAAACAGCTCGGAATCGTTCAGAAACACGTTCTTCAGGTTGGCGTACTTGGTGACGACCATCTTCCCAGAGTCCACCACGTCCTTCAGCGTATGCAACTGAGGGTAATGGAAAGGTTTGCTTAAACTGGATACCAAAACGCTTTGGTACAAACCGTTGACGATGAGACCGAAGAACAGAGTACCAAAGAGCAGAGCTCTCTGCGCTGGGCTTGTTCTTCTGCTTGTTTGAAGAGGATAACAAAGGTACTCCATGAAGATGAATAATCTCTCGATGTATCGGGGGATTTCTGGTGGATCCCTGAGATTATACAGATCTCTCGTTCCAGAACGATTTCCCATCCAATTTTTGAAGCTCCGTCTTTGGTTTATCGTCGAACGATTAATACTCGATCGACGACTGATCGAACGTGGACGTCGCAACGATTCGCTGATGTATTCCACCAGACACCACAGAAACGTAATTACTACGTTATACGCCATCAGAAGAAACCACAAGCTTTTTTGGAACGGTAGAAAAGGCATGTAAGCCTTGGGCACCAAACCAGAATCGGGCGACACGAAGCACAACTTGTCTTCGTACATGGGACAGGTGAACTGAAACTTTTGATATTGTTCGTAAACCTTGATAAAAAATCCGGTGGCGATCATGTCGTACTTCCCAGCCTCGATGCCATTCAACGAAGTGCGGAATGGATCGTCTTTGAAATCGACCAATCTCATCGCTTTTACGCGAAATTTCGCCCTCATCGCCTCCTCCAACGCGAACACCACGTTCGCGTCCGATTTGCTCAATTTCAGCCTGTTCTGATCGTCGTACGAAACGTTCATCAACAGAGACTCGAACACCAATACTTTCACCGGATAGCCGTTCAAGTTTCGAAAATTCTCGAACAGCCTCGTATCAGCATCCAACTGAATATCCGAACATCCCGTTTGATCTTCCAACGAATTCTGAAGACAATCATCCTTTCCAGATCGTTTCGTGGGATTCGTTTTCAAGCACGATCTGTACGCCCTGCCGAATCCATCGTCAGATGCCTCGAAGGGCGCATACCTCGTCAGACATTGAAAATCGTCGTCTATGACGATGACGCGATAAACGTTGTACCGTCTCCACAAGTTTCTGAATACCTGCTCCCACAGCGTGGTGGCTGCTTTCCCCGTGAAGATGATCAAGTATTGGTTTCCCACTTTCCACAAATTCGGCTGCCAGTAAATGAACACGTCGAGGCTGGACAGATCGCGAACGACGAGGATCCAGGTGAGTTGCAGACGCTTCATCCAGAGGATCTTCATGGATAGATCTCTCGCACGGACTTTATAGGTCTCAATCGAATTCTCGCCGACGTGTCTGAGCAGAAGTTCGACAAAGCTCGATTGAAACTCTGGCAGAATTACGGAGAACGTGAGTGGACGAAAATCGGGGGATCGTCGAATGAAGTTCAACAGCTGTCGCAGATTGTCACTCTCTCGACTGGATGAAGATTTGTCCTCGATCGACGAGCAGAATTTATTGTAGTTCCGCGAGTGTTTCGCCGATACGGACTTGAAGAGGAATAAGGCGCCAAGGGAGATCAGGTACGTTGAATGTAACATTTCTGTTGTTTTATAGTATTGTATATTTATATTTGTATATCTTTGTTGCTTTATAATATTGTGTATTTGTTATTGCTTTCAGTGATTCACACTGCTCGGAGATTTTTTATTTTCTGTTCTTCAAAGGATATCGCAAGAATTTAACGACGAAAGGCTGACGTCGAGTAGGATAGTTTTATAGTTCCCTTGCCTGTTTTTTAATCAGTCACTTTGTTTACCATCACTGAATCGAATTATGCGACTACATCTCCAGTTTTTAAAGCTCTTTCTACTCTTTTAATTAAGTATTAATTTATATTAATATTTATGTTAATATTAATATTAACATTTAGTATTAACATGACAGACGGTTGATCATTCATCATAACAAAAAAAAAAAAAAAATGACATCTAGAATAACTTTTATAAGCTTTTAGATTATTTTTAGCGATCTAACTTCCCTATCACCACTGAATCGCACTACGTAGCTCTCCAGGCAGTTTAAAGTTCAATCTTTTTTACACGCTAGAAGAACGATTTATTTACCATTAATATTACATAGATGACAGCTGTTGATCATCTTGGAAAAATACACTCGCGGTAACGTCGAAAACTGAAAGATGCTATCTGCTTATGTGAATGCAAGCGATTTCAAGCTAGAACGCGAAACCGTTACGAGAATGGCGCGTGTGCGAATATTTATGCACCGGTTCGATGAAAAACTTATGGAAATAAGAGACTCCTCGTGAGATTAGAATCGAAGAAGAATCATGGTTGACAACTAGATTGTATTTAATCCTTTGAATCGATATTGCAAAATGGTGCAAACACCATTTATCTGAGGAGGCAAAAAAAATAATCATCGATGTAGATACAAAGTGAAGAAATCGCGAACTCTGTTCGATAACGCAAACACGTCTCTTCCTTTTTTTTTACGTTTTTATCAGAAATCGAACATAAGTACATCGGATACTTATTGAAGAATATGATTAGAACATTGAAATAATTTTTGGCCGTATTATTTAATGACCAATTAATCTAGTGATTTAATGAAATGATATAAAATTTTGTATTTGGAAAATCTCTGCAAATGCAATATTCAATAATTCAAGCGGTATGAAAAGAAAGTACAGGCTCAAATTAAACATTTTTTGATTGTGTAAATCGTAGCCAAATTTAATTTTATCAAGTGTTCAATGATTTATGATTGAGAATTATTACTTGACGACGATTCATCTTATCAGAAAAAGCAAAAGAATAACAAAAATGAGAAATAAAGCGAGCACGCTTCAAAGGAATGATCGTAATAAAAAGTAACGTAATCAATGATTCTTTTCAACAAAAAGAACGTGGAAAGTTTCGTGTTGAGAATCTAACAAAAGTAGATTATCCGACCATCGAAAAAAGTTTGTAACACACTTTTCTTCAGATTGGTGTCTGACTAACGCGGATCTTCGCTACTTAAATTCCAACTTGTCTTCTCTTGTTCTGTTTACTTCAAGCAAATCAAACGAACGTTTTCATCGCACTCTTCTACGTCAAACGTCGAAAATGTAACAGATCATTTAGCTGAATATTTCTTGTTTCTATCCAATTAGATAACGATTCACTCCCTCTGTGTACCTTTTCTCCACGTTCCCTAATTCTTCATAATTAATCAACACAATATTGACATTCATATTCACATAATCACACGTTTACGTTTCTTTCACAAATCATTACAGGTCTCATCATTAAAGATGATGGACTAAAGATTTCAATTGCATAGGAAAATTAGTAATACAGGGTACTGCTTTACTTCTAGCTCGTTCAATCATATCAAACGCATTCCTCTAAGAAGAACGTTGTTGAACAAGTTGTCGAACGTCATTTTGTTGCCACTCGTAGATAAATACGATTATGCTCATAGTCAGTCCTACGTATAGTATCCCGAATGGAATAAATAAATGTCGGATAGTGATCTTCCTATGTAACGTTGTATCATTTGTTACCTGTTCCGGCCGTTTTTGCAAATGATACATGCTTTGATACCATTTCCCATAGAAACCACCATTGTTTAGCCGGGAAATGATCCTGTTTATACGACCGCTATATGGAGACCCTGTAACAACAGTTACATTTTACAGACGGAAATTTCGATTGGACGAATAACATGATTTGCAAACTTCTGTTTCAACCTGCGTACTACTATTACACAGTAATATTATTTACTACAATATACTATGCAAAGGATCAATGGCATTATTCAGGTTTATAATACGAACGCGGATTTCAAGAGGAAATTAATGGACTGCGAATTTTCGTACATTTGAAAAATCTTTTATGAAAGAAAACGTAGAAATGGAGCAGAAATTTATTTCGTCTATTAAATATTCTAATAAATTATTCTACTTTGTATGTTTTATATATATTTTACAAACCCTTCATAAAAATCTTCCATATGGAATGTTCGAACTTCAAATTTGCACTTATGCAAACTCATATTTTTGAGAATATAATAAAGAGATAAAGAATAGAACGAAGAGAGAATAAAATAAAACGTAAAATAGAAAATTATCTTATGTACCAAATATAAAAAGTACTGTACTTTGAATATTTGTTATATAATATGTATTTCTTCATATTATACGCATTCTTTACATTTTAAAATGTATGAAAATCTGTAGCCTAGAAATTTGCGTGTCGTATATTCACATCGACACCAAATTTATATAGACGAATATAGCCTTTCGAATCGTTGATTGCTATTTGATATGCATTACTTTTTTCTCATCATATCTGTGGAACATCATGATGAGGAAAATATTATAGAATTCCTCGTCAAATTATAATCAAAGTTACAAAAATCAAAATTTTACAAACTTCTATTCGGTATCATCAGAATTTTGAAAGATAATTATGTGAACGTGTACGCATAAATCAGCACGTGTGTAAATTCGTTTAATTCGTTCATATCGAAATTGGAGAAAACTGATTCACCGCACTGGATGAACAAACAGAAGTGAAGATTAGATTATTAAGTTTGATAAGTTCAACATCTTATTTACGCGATACAGTGAGAAAAATTATACTTCAACGATCATTAATATTGTGAACCTTTTGTCATTATAATGGAGAGGATGTACTCCTTCGGGCATTCCTTGACGACGTGTAGTCTCTCCCTCTGATTCTCGTTGTATTTTAACGATAGCGTCGAGAATCGATGAAGATAACCAGCGTCTTTCGTTTCAAATAATCTTCTATTAACTTCCGTACTGTTTGCATATTCTAATCTTTTGTTCAGTCGTTTGATCAATGGTGATGTAACATCAGTAAATGCGTCGCTTATAACATCTTTGGCGTCTGTCAAGATCGTGAGACCTGTCAAGCATAATTCCAAGTGGAAACAAAGGTGCAACAGCAAATATATATGCGCATTTCAAATTTATTATGCAATTAAAACGTTGAGAATAATTACCTTTTTATGGACCTAATATAATATAACAGATTCGTTCGTAATCGTTTATAAACGGAATTAAAAAAGATTTTTAATTAATTAAAATCTTTATAATGCGGATGTTAATGCAATTTTTTAACATAACTGAAGAAATAAAATCTAAGTAAAACCTTGAAATAAGAGTTCATCTATATTCAATATTATAATAGTCTATTGGATATTTCTTTAAATACTAAATCTTCATATCATCTTCACAACATCTGCAATTTACTTGTAAATAAATTATTTTATGTTTTTATAATAATATACTGATGTGATAAGAAATAAAATTTCCAAAATATGGATGTATGTATAACTTTCAAGTTAGACGATGTTACAGATTAAAGAAATTAAGTGAAAATAATCCTTTTAGAGACAGAATAAAATGGAAATATGAAATAGATAATATAAGACGGAGTACGAATAAAGTGAAATATTACCACTTTCTTCCAACTGCTCCAAACTGTCGATATCCTCGTAATACATCCTTTTGCTGAAACTGGACGCAAGTTGAGAAGTGATAATCCCATTGAGGATCAAGCTAAGAAGCAAACTGCACATCAGCAATAATCTCTCGGGGAACCAAGCCTGGCCTAATTTAAAGGGTTGCATCAGTTGAAATACGACCTTTGAGAAATACTTTCCAAACTTGAGAAAAGACAGAAACGCTCGATTGAATCGCTTCGAATTATCCTTCTTCGTTTTTATTATCGGCCAGACATTTTGCTTCTTCCTGAACAAACAAATTCCGTTAGCAAGACGAGAATACCTAGGGCGATAAACAATTCTTATTCTTTTATTGTCTCTTCTTCTATATTGTGATTGGATATTGAAAATTGTAGAAATATACGAATTACATTCAAATGGCGGAATTAACAAGAATTAATTTGGCTTATTGGAGATTGGCTGCTACATTAAATTTTGAAACACATTGTGTATTTGTTTCAATTGACCTTTTTTGTCAAATATTGTCGAAAATATTGCTTCCACATTTCGATCCATATTTATCGCAGCAAAAATAATGTAATACAAACCATATGTAATATAAATGAAAATTTATATGTCGAATATGTTCACTTATTGGAACTCATCTTTCAAAAATATTTTCTAAACTTGATTTTCTCGAACATGAAAGCTTAAGTGAAGAAATTTTATTCTTTCTTTTCGATTTATTTTTCCATGTAGAAAAATCATTTTCTTCCCAATTGGGTAAGGATGCTCCTTATAAGCAAAGAGCTTTGAACAATTTTTCGCAATTTTTGCAATTATTTCGTATACATGCATATATATCTTTTTATAGAAAGCTCGAGCTATTTTCATTCGCCTTTTTCTTTCGCATTTAATTTACATTTTATTTAAAATGGCTCTTCTAATATTCAGACAAAATATCGGGCATATTCTCGCAAACCTTTCTCGATAATCCGCTACAATTTCCCCTTTTCCTTTGATGATATATTTCAAAAACAGATGTATTCTATGTTTTCAACACTTACTCACCCGTACACCTTGTCGCGCAGTGCTTTCTCCGTCGTCTTTGGAACAATCTCCTCTAAAAAGTACGTATCAACGGGATATTCGCAGCAGAAAAACGCTCTTCCGCCTTGTCGAATGGCCGCGAAGATCCTCCGATTTCTCTTGTTCTTCAAGATCGTATAGATCATCGAGATGACGAAGTGCGTCGCAAACACCAACAGCCAGGCTTTACCTGTGAAGATCTTCACCATCACCAGACAATCAGGCACTGGCGAAGCTTTCGGAACAACAACGCACAATTTGTCACTGGTGATCGAGGTCGTGAACTCCAACTGTCTGGTTGAGTAGCCCTTTACGAAGAACTCGTTGAAAGACACGTCCGCGAACCCGTGGACCAAGTGTCCGATGGTCCCGAAAAATGCACCCTTCTCTTCCCAGCCGAATTTGTCCTTCGATCTTATCAGAACGTACGTCACGTTCATCATTCTGCAGACTTCCTCGAGGTAGTTGAAATCCAGCCCAGAGAAGTGGCCATCGTGGAAGATCATTGTGCTCGTTTCGAAGATGGAGATCTTCAAGGGAAACAATTTGAAGTCCCTTCTATCCTCGACGAACATATCCGATATATCAGTGGCATTTCGCTCGCTGATCAACAGAAAATCGTCCTCGTGCGATTTGATACACTGCCAGTCGCAGCTGGTGTTGAAGTAATGCCTGATGTGACGAGCGGCATAACCGAAGGGATCGTGTCGAATCGTTTTGTCGTTGGCGAGAAAAAGTAGCTTGTAAACCCTTCTAAAACTCCAAAGCTTTTCGAACGCCCACTTACAAAATTTCTCGTACTCGGACAAATTGATGACTCGTCGCCTCTGCTCTTGGAGAATATAGAAATTCTCTGGATGCCAAAACGTGGTCAAATACGGAGAACTGAGGATATCTCTCAGATGGTCCACGTTCGAGAACAATAATAACACGCAACTTTCGGTGTGATAATCGTGTCTCACGTCTTTATAATTCAAAGATATTAGATGTTTCAGGCTGACTAGTTTTATGGATAGATTTAAGCGAACTAAAACGCCACGAGGGACGTCGAAAGCGCTGTGATCATCGTAATCGTCGAATATCACAGTTAGCAGCTTCGTGTGACTGGTCTTGGCCCATTTTTCTAAGAAGGGATGTATATTGGAGTAGATGATATCCGAATTCGCTCTATTCGGCAGGGATAATTCGCAAACGACACGGAATAGGATGGCCAAAGACAGCAACATGACAGGGAACATCCTAGACATCCTTTTCGAAAGCGACGTAAATGTTTTTCCACGTTATTGATTGCGACTAGGATTGGATTTTTGAAAGAAAAATGAAAGAAGGGGAAGAATAGTCGGAAACAGACGATAACGAGATACCTCGTACTTGTTAAATACGTAACATGACAATGATTACCAACCACTAACAAACCATAAGTCAAAAAATAGCTAGTCACTGGGAATGATTAGCAATAAAATATTTAATTCTGAGGATAAGTCCAAAGGCTGTCTAAAGACTCGAGACAAAGTTCCACGTTACACTGAAACTTTCACTAAAAATTGAAAGAAACGAAAATGATCTGATATGAGGGGATCGGTATTCAGTGGATCTGTTTGCGTGATAGTCCGTCGACATTTGTAATAAGATTTACAAGATATATATCACGCAGTCCTCGATAAGTATCGCGTCTACTGGTGAATGCTTTGTAATATACCACAATTGCCATGATCGTAGATATTGTGTGAATTGAGCTCTTATATCATGTAAGTAAATGTAAATATAATAATCGTTTGATTTAACAAAGAACCTGACACAAATTCGTGGATTGAAACGAAACACATCGATATGTAGATGTGAATCATTGATTATGAATTTCAAGGAATCACGAATATCTGTTTTCTGAATTGACAAAATATTCGTAGCGGACTGCATGCTTGAAAGAAATTTTTAAAATTTTTTTACGACCTATCGTGCATCTTCTTCACCATCACCCACCACCCATCATAAACCCTTTTTGAACGAACTGAAGAAACAAAATTTCGTCTAATTGTAAGTGGAAATTTAAAGTGTTTTAACGAGCATGATAAATATTTGATACAATACTCCTGGGAAAGGAACAGCTGTTTTCTTCTACCTCGAATATGAATGGCTTAAATCATTATGATCAGTTTACAGATAAATTCAGATAGGTTCATTCTAGTATCTTGATACAATTTTATCGTAATTAATATTAATCAAATCTTCTTCGAGATTTCTTTGTCTTTTCTTTATTTCCCTTTGTCTTTCTTCAAAGGCAATTACAAAGACAAATGTCTTAGCATATTAATAATTACCCTTAATGAGTCCCAGCTGACACTTTCGCTTTCTGAGCATAATTCAACTTTCCCGATGCTTGGGAATACGACATATGATCCTCCTTTCACTTTGAGACCAACTTCCAAATTAAGTTCGTGCTGCTCGGTTTCGTGACTGATCGACATTTCATTGTAGTGTTGAATAATTTACTAAAGTAAGTTTCTAGCTGGTAATTTCAAAGAAACACGTATAGAATTTACTTTAGTATTTAATATTTGACATTTGGCATTCATTTTAAATTTTATAAAACTGTTTGAGTATTAGGAGGTTGCAACTTTTTACTAACAATATTGAAAAGTCATTAAAAAAAACAAACATGTCAAAATATTATTAAAAAATGACAATATTCGATAAAATTATACTTTTATAAAAATAGATAGAAGAAATAAAAATTATAAAGTCGTTTCTGTGATAGAAGAATATAAAGGATTAAGTTTAAATTCCGTATAATTTTGAGTAACCAATAATCCTTAAACCATAAACAGCAAAAAAAGGCAATATATTTTCTTTTTTTGTAACCATGTATGTCGATCATCTACTAATCCTTGACACTCTTGAAACAGCACCCACTGGGTATATAACGAGTGTAACAAGTTAAATAAGAAAACTTGTTCTCCTTGGCACTTGGATTATTAAACAAGCAGACTCAATAGCACAAGGATTCATAAAAAGAACTTCATTAAATATGTACCTAAAATAAAAATGGAAAAATTATAGTTTGAAGTTTAAAGTTCCCCTTTCCGCCGAATAAAAAATTTACATTTGTTTTATTTAATAAATTCGCATTATTTATTTATATTCTCGGTTTAATTGTTTTTATTTTCATTTACTTTCACGTTGCCTGTTTATATTCTTCTGGCAATCCTGTAATTAATAATATATATATTCAATTTAATATATATATATATTCAATTAATAATATATAAATTCAAAATAAAATACGAAGCCTGAATAAAAAGTTCAGACTAGATATTAATAAACTACTTTGGAGGCAGAATTATTTTTATTCGAACAAAGAGATTCAGACTTCGTCTGAATTGAGTATCCTTGGTTCTTCCTCCTGTTTGTTCGTTTTTTCCAGGCGAATTTTCATCGACAATTTCTTCGCAATTTGCGTTATCTGCGATAAAAGATAAAAGATAAAAGAAGAGAGGAAGATTAACGCGAAATAGCTCCTATTTTCTCTACTCTATCGAGAACACTTGCCTGTGAGTCCACATCAATCACTGCCGTAATATCATTTAGCGCTGTTAGAAATTCAGCCGCGATATTTCTTTTGCCTTGCGCTTCTAATATTATCGCATAATTGATTAATATCAGAGGATCTTGCGGTGAAAGAGCGTGAGCCTTCTGTAATACTTTTTCCGCACCCTCCAGATCATCTAGACGCTTTAGAGCGACTGTAATAATAATAAAGAATTGAATTTTTTCCATTATTATCGCACATTATCGTGTTAGCTGACGACGATGAAAGACGAAACGAAATGGATACGATTATAATTTCTTACATGGCAATGACACAGTAGTTTGCTTTTTATCGCTAAAAAAGCGCTGTCATCTCTCCAGCGTTTTTCTTTTTTTTTTTTTGTAAATTTAACACAGATGTTATCGTCGAAAGCGTTATCATTTGTCAGCTGTGCTCTTTTCAATGTAGAAATAAAAAAAAAAGTACATGAACGAAAACACAAATAGACAGGAATGAGTAAGATTAAATGACGAATTTGAAACTAAATAGTTCTTCGACATAGTACTTATTGTGTTTGTCATGATAAAATATTCGTCACGATAATATGTTTGCTGATCACATGAAATCGAAGTAATCTCTGTTTCTCTTTAAAGAGAAACTTTTATCTGATTGCTCGTAATTATCTTCCGTTCGTCAAAATTATTTCTATCTCTCTAGCAAGATTGAAGGTTGCAATATTTTTTCAAAAATCCTTACGTCCAAGTAGAAGATACGGCATTGGATTTTTGGAGTCGGCACTAACTGCAGCGCACAAATAAATTGCGGCCGAGGCTGGCTGACCGGTAGTTAGAAAAACCATACCCAAATTATAAGCGGGCAGAAAAGCCATAGAATTGAGGTAATGAGCTCTTTTCAAGCAGCTAATTGCCTGGAAATAATTACAACCAATTTGTCCGACAACTACGAAGCAGATATTTGTGCGAGAACAAATGACAATTGTATCTTAAAGCGGCTAACACATAGCTAAATGATAATGGGAATCGATCGATGAGATTAAAAATCGCGTTTTGACAGAAATCTTCTGAATTTTCTTAATTGTGTTATAAACACAATCGAGACTCCGATCTTGCAAGAAAATAATAAAAATTGACTCCTCAAACTAGGGAAATGTGTTTTCTTTTTTCTCATCCTGTGAGAAACCTCATCCCATCGTCAAGTTATGGCGAAATCGATTAAGAAACTTCTATTCCGTGCACACTGCTTCTCGAATTTTAATCATCAAATCTAAAAGTCCCCGTTGCCTTGAAAATATTTTACAATATCTACGGTTTAATTCTGTTCAGTGAATTACTTTTTCCGTATTAAAGTAGTTTTAGACAAAAAAAAAAAAAAGAATTGGCTGCAGTAAAGAGAGAGTGATTACTTGTATACTTTGCGCAAAATATTTCATTTTTTCTTTTCCTTCATTTTCTTTTGTTTCCTTTTTCTCTTAGAATTCACATTCTCTAATTTCTTGTCATTTTGACTGTGACGGTGCATTATAAGCTTTATCCTTTAATTGAGTTCCTTTGGGTCGTAAGTGAGTCCCAGCCATCCTGTTTGAAACTCCGCGCGAGCACCCTTTAATGAGCTCTGAATTAATTTTCATCATTAAATTCAGCAACGTGCACGGATTCGCTATCATAAATAAAATCGCATTCTCAAAGAAAAAATGTTACATTTGTCTTTTTTCTAATTTCTATGAACGTGTCTTGATAAAGTGTAGATAGTATCACGTGTCAACGATGCTACTTTTTTTCAGTGTGTTTTTGTTCTCTGCTCTTTTTATTTTTTTAACTTTGTGCAATGTAACATCGCAGAAAGTGGCTATGATTGACTTTCTTTCACGTATCTTTAAGCTTTAATAACTTAAATGTTACAAGCGTGCAATAAGAATTATACAAGAATTATACAAACAAGTAGATTTATGCGAATGTACTTACGGCAACATATTTCTGCTTGCCGTAAAAACACATTCCAATATTATTCCATAAGATATACGATTCTGGAATCGATTGTGCTGCCAGTTTGTATTTCGATAACGCAACGTCATATTCTTGGTGATTCTAAAGAGTGAACCTTTTATCTCTATATGTAATACTTTATTTTATTCTTACGAATTTATTCGCGCATTGATGCCAAAATCAATAAATTGCAAGTACATTGTAATCGAAAGTTTGCTATAGAATTTCCTATATACATATATTTTCCTAACAATAAACTTGTTATTTATATATATTTTCAAATCACGAGAAGGATATAAGAAAAATTCTTAACTATTGTAAGTTTTGCTATTATATTTCTTACTAAAAGTGTCAGTTTCAAATCTTTTTCGTTTATATTAAATTATTTTTATATGTTATTAATTTAATATTAATGAATAGCTCTTATAAAGTAAAGAAAAATGAAACAATAGTATCAAATAAGTTCGTTCGTCGAAAATAATTTCTCTTCTCTTTGAAATTTAATAATACTTGATATTTTCAAAAGTAATGTACTTACCTGAATTATGTATGCTATTGGTAACATTGCCTTCGTGTAATTTGGAGAATGAGCAATTGCAGTGCCGAATTGTTGGAATGCTCGTTGAACGTCGCCAATTTTGAGGTAGAGAAGTCCCAATTCAGTTGCAGCGTCTATGCTTTCAGGATTCTGACTGAAAAGGCCAAGGAAATGAGCTCAATTAAGGAGAACAGCGTAAAAAAAACATTATTCATAGAATGAACTGTTTTCAAACAAGGAATTTTTTATTTTAGATAACATAATAATTCGATTATTCTATTATTACATGAATATTTTAAAATCTTTTTTAACAAATGAAAGCAAAACCGCATATCACAAAAACGAAGCTTTTTAAAAAAAAATGTTTAATCTTTTCTATTATTTTTTATTTTTCTGAAGAAAAAAATCAAATGTCTAGAATAATAAAAATTATATGAAAAATGCATAGCATAGAGTAACATATTTTCAACTTAACAATTTCCATTTATTTGACATCATTTTAAATGTGCGATTAATAAAACAATATACTGTTATTAAAATCAACAAAATATAACGTTAATTAACATCGTAATCAATCATTAATTTACGTTATTCCTGTTTAGTTTGCATCTTTTATAATCTGAAATCTATAATTAGATTTTGTTACGAGATGTAAAACATAATACTCTGGAATATATATCGTAAACAAGAACGTTTCAGCCGCCAATCTCATGACGCTGGAATTAAATCTGCACATGTAAGATATTTGTGAGATCAGAGAGTGTTTATTACAAAATCCGTCAAAAATAATGACAATGAGATGCATATCTAATCGTATACCTAAGAGCAGCTGTATAAGCGTTCTGTGCCTCTGTAACATTATCTTCAAGAAGATATGTTCTCGCGAGAAGAATATATGGTAATTCATTTTTTGTCAATTCAATCGACCTTCTTAAATACTTTTTTGCTTCGTGCAATTGATTTAACTTTGTGTAACATTCACCTAGAAAAAAACGATTTGATTCTATGAATTTATATGCAAATAATTTATTATTGTATAGTTATATCATTTTTTTGTTTTATTTATTTTGTCAGAGTTTTTTATTAGTTTGGGAAAATTTAGATAACGTCTGCGTTATTTAAGATATAAATAAATCATATTTTGCGACAAATTAAAATCATTTACTTTCATTTCCAATAAAAAACATTAACAATTTATCCGGTGACTATCCCAGACTTATTCTAATTAAAAACTTTTATAAACTTTTATGACATTCTTTCTGTTACAATATCAATAAGTAAAAGAGTTTTATATTTATTCTTGAATGTTATAATACAATCAATACATACCCAGGTTAAAATAAATTTCCCAATCTGGTGTTTTTAATATCTTCTCAGCTTCCAAAAATACATCAACTGCATGTTTATGATTGCCCATTATTAAACTATCAAATAACATCAGTAAGTATATAAATACATTGTAAAATATATTATAAAAAGTACTTAAATATTTTCTATGCTTTCTGACAGCATAATAATATATTAATCACAATTAACATTTATAATTTTTATTAACTCGATGTATCTGAATCTGATCTCATTCTTAAATAGCATAATTAAAATTAAATTTTCTTTACTCACAACGATTTAGCTATCTGCTTCATATTATTAACATTCGTTGAATTAATGTTATAGGCGGCTTGAAAACAGTTTAAAGAATCTTGAATTTTTCCCTCTCGTCTCAGTATTAAACCCTGTGGGAAATAAGGAAATAAAAATTTTAATATCAGTATTTGAATATTAAAGATCGATTGATACACAGATGTAAAAATTCTGCTTACCTTTAAATAATTCGCATACTCACTGTGTCCATTCGATTTTGTTAATTCTTGATCAATCAATATTTTGCAAGTTTTATATTCGTGTCGCGTGTAATGTCGATGTAGCAACCAATTCTTGCTCTCTATCGCTGGTATTTCTAGCACTAATTTAAACATAAAAAATATACATATAAAATTATATCAAGAATTTCAACTTAAAAAAATATCTTTTAATCTCTTTTATAAAATATTTATTTTTTAGAATTGAAAATGTAAAAAAGAATGTTCGCAAAAAATTTATTATTCGAAATTGCAATTTTATCAGAGTTTTGCAGATGTTTTTACCTTTTCAACAATTGTGACTAACTTTTATCAAATTATAGATGTAAATCACTTAAATTATACATGTAAACGTATTTGTTAACATTGAAAATTTTGCATATAATAATCCTTAAATAATATTATACAAAGAGAAATACCTTTCTTTCCTTTCTCATTTCTTGTTAGTCGTTGCGAGATAATCGGTTGCTGTTGAATGCGACCATTACTAAGAACATTATTAGCCATTGTTAGAATGCAAAAGTAATATGTTTCAAATTATTCTTACATCCGAACGACACTTCACATTCGTCTATGTGTTGTTACTATTGTTTGTCATGACAACCGTTATTTTAAGTCTTCTTTACAAAAAGTCAATTCAAGAGAAAAATAAAACTGTAAATACGAAGCTTTTTTTTAACATTAAAAAAGAAATTTACTTTTCCAACAGGATATCGTTAACTTTCTACGAAGTAGAAAATAATATATTAATTACTGAACTGATCGCATATATTTGTAACATATAACTGGTCGCGTAATATTTGTCCCATGCTTTAACATAGATAATAAAATCTAAAAGTCAAGATTTAAACACAAATATATAACAATTTTTATTATCTTATATTTATCATTTATGCATATAGATAAAGATGTGCAATAAAAGTCAAAAAATATTTCTACATTACCGTAGTATAAGAAAGAAAGTATTTAAATTTTTAATAAGGAAACTACGAAAGAAAATTTAAACATTGAAAAGTAAAAATAAGTAATAAATTAAAAGATATATAAGACATATAGCGCCATCAGAATAATGAGTGAACTACGGAACGTCATCAGCATATCAACATGGTTACGACTAGTTGCCCGACGCGATAACGAAACGAAGATGTTAGAACTATCTAACATTTAAAAAAAAAAAGTATAAATAAAAAAAAATTATCGGAAATTCAAAGGAAAAAAATCTAAATTACATATTGCGTAAAAGGTGTTACTTCAGTGTTTAGTTAGAGAGCATAAAGTGCTCAGCATTTCGTAATTTCAAAATGTAGAAGAATAACTAGAATGTAAATTGCTTATCAATGCCACAGAATTAAGGCTTGGCTTTAATTGTAAGTCAATTTTAATTTGAATTCTTGCTTAGTGTATTGGAAGATTGTTATCTATTCTTATTGCAACTTTTATAGGTTATCTTATATGTGGTCGTAGTTTTATATATTTGCCGCATGTCCACCTGTTATCAATTGTATAATCAACAAATAATTTTTTAAATATGTATTTTCCATAACTTTTACACGACATTATACTGAACATTATTAGATATAAATTTATAGTTAAAATAAGACAATTAAATTAGTGAAACTTTGAACATTTTTTTTTTGTCTCCTTTTTTAATTCCTTGTTTACTGTTTCTGTTTTTTCTCTTTAGCACACTTGATTAATTTATGTAATGTTTATTATGCACATTATAATTTGTATATCTATTTTATTGACTACTTTGTGTTGAATATTATTTGCTTATACTTTTTAGGAATATTAGCTAAAAGTATTTATTTTGTTAGCTTTCAATATTAAGATGTTTTAATGATCAACAAGCAATTTAAATAATATGAACTTTTCATTTTATATAAAGAATTTTTTTTTTTAATCAAATATACTACTTGTAATTTATAATTTTTATTAATCACATTATCATCTTACAGCAATCAATATCATCATGTTGTCATAAGTAGAAAAGATAAAGTCAATGATTGTACCATGAGCTGTTCTGTAGAATTAAGACAGCGTAGACAACAGGGGATGGCGGAGGACCCTCATAAGCTTGCAGCAATGATGAATAAATCTCAGAGACTTGTGTTGGGATTGTTAGTGTTGTTATTAGTTGATATCATTTGGGTTTCTAGTACTGAACTTACTAAAGTAAGTAAGAATTGTTCAAATATTATTTAATAAAATGTAAGATATACTTTTTATTTCTAATAATGTTCTTTTATATTTCAGTATATTTATAGAGAAGCAGCATTTGAAAAGCCATTTTTTACTACATATGTAAAAACATCAATGTTTACATTTTATTTGCTTGGTTTATGTTTTTGGCCTCCATGGAGGGATCAATGCAATAAACCAGCAACATATATGGTATATTTAAATACAAATAATTCTTTCAACAAATCAAATTTTTAGTTATTTCTTTTTCTTATTGCAGTTCATAGATCCTAATGTGGAAGATGATAATTTCTATTCAGAAGCTAACACAAGTTTGGTAAATAGAAATTTATTATTTTTATATTTTATATTTTAGTTTTATTATTTTTATATTTTCTTTATTCCGCAAATCATATTAATTTATTATTAATAACTTAAATATTGATAGTAATATAAATCTATTTAATTGTAGAGTGATCCAACATTTGTACCAATAAAAACACCAGATCATTGTGATCGTTCTTCAGGCACAGAAAGTGATGATTCATCAATACGATCAGTAAGATTTAGTAAATTAGCAGAAGTTCGTCATATGTCAGAAAGTGATGCCACAGAAGCATTATTAGCAAGACTTAGTTATCAAGCAAGTTTAAGAGCTGGAGAACATGCAAGACGGCAAGCTAATAAGTTTTCTGTTCAGAAAATTGCTAAAATTGCACTTATGTTTTGTTTACTTGTAGGTATCAACTTGATAAGTTACAACTATTTATGTTTTAAACTTAATATAAATATTTTATATTGCAGTGGTTTATAGCAAATTATACTTATCAAATATCATTAGTAAAAACTGAATCAGGAGTTGTAACTGTATTGACATCAACTTCTAGTTTATTCACTTTATTCCTTGCTGCTTTTTTTCCTAGTAATGGTGGGGATAAATTTACATTGTCTAAACTAGTTGCTGTCTCTGTTAGCATTCTTGGATTAGTATGTATAATTATAGAAATGCTTCTTTAATATGGAAGTGAATTATTTTTAAACATCCTTGTTTTTCATAGGTTTTAGTTGGTCTTTCAGATTTAACTATAGAAGCTAGTAGAATACCTACATCCATAATATTGGCTCTAGTCAGTGCATTTTTTTATGCAGCTTACATTGTGTTTCTTAAGAGAAAAGTAGATCATGAAGATAAGATGGATATTCCAATGTTCTTTGGGTTTGTTGGACTTTTTAATTTGACACTTCTATGGCCTATGTTCTTTATTCTTCATTATGGTCATTGGGAAGAATTTGAATGGCCAGATACTCATCAGTGGACATATTTAATTATTAATGGTTTGATTGGTACAGTTTTAAGCCAAGTGCTTTGGTTATGGTATGTTATAAAAAGTATCGAGTTTAACTTATCTAATTTAATGTATTTAATATTTATTTTATATTTGTTTGTAGGGGTTGTTTTTTAACATCATCCCTTATTGCAACCTTGGCAGTCAGTTTACTTATGCCGATGTCGATGATAGCTGATGTCTTATTAAAAAAAGTTGAGTATCCTTGTATTTTCTATCTAGGAACCATTCCAATGCTGTTAGCATTTCTTACTGTATCTCTTCTATCATATTATGATAATTGGGATCCAGTTATGGATTTAATAAAAAGAATTTACATTTGGATTTTTAGAAAAAATAGATCAATAAGGTGAGATCAATAACTGCTTTAAAAAAAAATATGTTCATATAAAATTTGATTTTAGTTAAGAAAATAATCTTTATTTTTAGAATACCAGATCTTGAAGCAGAACAAACAGAATCGCTGATAGGAATAAATAACGGTGAACATGAAGCTTAACTCGACAATAATGAAAAAGATATGTAACAAATGTGTTTTGTGTATATTTCTACATCTAACAAATGCTTCGTCAACATGCATAAAATATTATTAATATATTGTGTACATGTCTTCTTAATATAAATATCTCCTTCGATATGCATATAATTTAAACTGAATAATATATGCATATTTGATTATAAAGCATTTTCACGAAGCATTACATAATATTAAGCATTCTAAAATAATCATAATTTTTTTTTTACAATATGTCTGTCACTATATTAATTTGTCATAAAAATTCCATTCATGTGCAGAATACTGCCAGACAATAATTGCACATTGTTCAATACATATATGTATATATTATTTAAAAACAAAACTTATAAGAATGTTATTTTTTTCTATTTTATGAAAATCAAATAGAAAAATATTTGTTCATATTTCTCCAAAAAGTTTATTATGCTGATTAGTTGAGTTGATTTCTTTTTTTGAAGAAGTTTTTATATTTTTTACCATGCATACAAAATTAAGAGTATTAAAAGTTATATTTAGCTTTTATATTCACTGCGGTTTCTAAAAAAATTGTAGTACATGAATTGAAAATGGATTGTGATGTTTTATGTAAAATAATAGTATTAATAATGTAGATTATGATAAATATGTTAAAGACATTGTTTTCATCAGCATTAAGCTATTATGTAATTATATTTGCAACAGTGATCTATAAAGATATCAGTGCTGTGTACACTCTTTAGTTTCTCAATCTTCCTAAAGATAATTTACATACATCTACGTCAAAAAAAAGTCTGAGAAACAAAAGAGTACTTATTTTATTATGTAATAAGTATTGGTAGTATTTTATTATAATATTTATTATTAATATCGCTTTATCTAAAGTACTACTTCAATAATTTCTTTAAATATTTCTTTATTTTTAATATTATTTGGAAATTACATAGAAAAATTATCAAAATTGTAGAAATTAATTTATGTTTTGTTGCATATTTCCAAAATAACTTAGCGTATATAAAATATTTGTACATACTTATTTAAAATGAAGTATGCCCTAAATTTTAGGACAACATCAGTGAGATATTTATGCAATTTTAATGATGTAAGACCGTTATAATGGAATTATATTTAGATTTTGGACCAATTTCAAATTTGATAATACTAAGAAATATGATGGCTAAAGAAAGTTGAAGTTCATCAATGCATTTTGTGGCATACATCTTTTATATTTTATAAAAATAATAATTCTATCATCTTTTTTAAATCTAGTCAAAATAATTGTGATACATTCCTTTATCACAATATATTTTACGCATAACACCTATAATCAATTTATTTATTAATAAAAAATGGACATATGTATATTTTGCTATATTAATCATGTTGTTTAGTTTGTTTATAAAACGATTAATAACTTCTATGTCATAATAAACAATGCATACAATTTTCTTTATTATGTTATGGAAAATATGTAAAAAAGAATTATATTGTTTACACCGATTTTGCACATATACACTATGCGTATATATACATAACAAAGAATTATACTCCTTATATCATAAATTGTAATATTTTGTAAGCAAAATATTAAGAAGTCCATACATAAGTGTATAAATTAGCTTGATATTGTGATATAATTATTATGGTGCGCAAATACTTTAATTTAATGTAATATAAATCAAGCTATAAGATACTGATGTAGATCATAGTTGATTGTTCCTGCATCTACTACAGTTGTATATTGTTGTACATACAATATTTTAATATTAAGATTAGAATAATATACATATTATATAAATACATCTATCATTAATAAAACAAAACGACTGATTATCATAATACCTTTGATTTTTTATACAAAAAGCTATTGATTCTTATGAGAAATAAAGATGTTTATTCCAGTACAAATTTTTTTTGTAATTGTACACAGAAAAAACATTTGACTCTAGGAAAACAAAAATAATCCTGCTTGAAGTTATAGAACTATTACTTTGTGAAACATGAAATTAATGTTAAACCTGTACAGTTTTTGTATTTCTTGTAATATTAGTCATTTATAACTAGTCTGGGAATTATTTTTACAAATGTTTTGAAAAAAATAGAAAGTATTGAAATGTACGACTGCTTCAATATGGCATATCAGGATAATGCAAATGCTCTGCAATTACATATTGAAAGTAAGGATTTCCAAAATATTTTTTTCAAATTAAAATGTAGCATTTAAGTAATGTGTATTTCCTTAGTAAATAGTGAAAATTTATTACCAGTTCCACAAAAGTACAATGCTGGATCATTACGGTATGTATTTAAATTGAATGTTTATTTTTTATTTAAAAATACTTTCTATTTTAAATTCTTTTAGTATACCAGCTGATCCTTCTTGGCCTAAAATACCGCAACGAAAATTAACTAATGGTGATACTATTGAGCCCCCATACATAGTCAAATTAACTGGAACTCCTAGAAGGAGTCGTACTGTAATTCAAACACCTTTAAATCAGTAAGTATTAAATTAAAATGTTTCAAAACTTTGCGTAATCTACAGTAAAACTTAACTCTTATAATTAGTAAAACTATAAATCTATATATTTGAAAATATAGATCTCCTAAATCTTCAATAACTAAAGATAGTGCATACTCTTCTTTTCATCATCAAAAAACTGGTTCAAATATATACACTTTAAAACGATTTCCTGGTTACGTCGATCCTCGTTTTAAAAAGTATTTCATTCATAAAAAATAAATAATAGAAAATAGATAAAAGTTAAAATCAATGTAAAAAGAAGCTTAAATATTTTTAAGCAGAGTGACAAATATTAAGAAGAATCAAGTTACATCAACTGAATCATTACAAAAAAAAATGGATCAATCTAATATTACTACTTTTACAAAACATTTACGTAGAGAAGAAATGGAAAAATTAGTACCTGAAAAGTAAATATCGACTAATTAAAAGTATATTGTATTACAGTATTGCTTTTATAATTACCTACAATTTTATTAGGGAACAAATCAAAATAGAAGAGGCACAACAACTTCATAAAGAAAAAAAAATTGAATCAATACGAAATTATAAGGAAAAAAATATGTTTTATAACGATAAAGAATTATTTTCAGAACAAACTCACTCTATAAACAACTCAGAATTGAAAAGACAAGATTATGTTTCAGAAACCGATAATAAAAAAGAAACTACAGAACATGTAAAGAACGTACATTCTTCTGAACATATATCAAAATCAACAGTTAATGACGCTAATACTCAGGTGGACATTCCTTATGTGCCAGTACAAGTATACGCTCTAACATTTTATAATTATATTTTTATTAAAAATATAAAAAACAGAATAAGTTTCTTTATTGTTTTAATGTATTTAGGAAAATAATGGACAGTTGTTATTTGTGTTAGACAAAAAACTGCAATCACGTCCTTTAAATGCAATACAAATTGATACAGTCACTGCTCCTCAAGAATATATAAATCAATGCTATAATGTACAACTTCCAGTTCTTACTTATCAAAACGTACCAATGCAAGTATCTACTACAGGACCAAATAATATACTACAGCAATGTTTACATCATTCAGAATACAAAAACCAAACTGAAACTTTAATAAAAAAAGAATCTGAACAGCACATTCATTCAAACCAAGCACAGAATAAAAACTCGTTTACCAGTAATAATTCAGTAAATATTATTTTAATCACATTATTTTCCATTTATTAAAGTTATAGTTTTTCAGGCACTGGAGAAAAGAATATCCATGAGAAGAAAACTGCATTGATGACACAAAATAGTGTACTTGAACAAAACAAGGAAAGTTGTTTGGAATCAAATTTCTCAGAAAATTCATCTGTTTCTAGAAAATTACTAGATTCAAATATTCAGCAAAAGCAACAAGAATCTAGCGATTCTGAATATTATGTTCCTAATATAAATAAAAAAAATGTACATAATAATGTTTTCCAATGTCTAAAAATGAAAAAAGTAACATGTGATACAAGTGGTGAAGAAACAATAGATTCTGAAGTAATTACAAAGGACATTATACTTAACAAAGAATTCATTGACATAAATGAATCCATTCCAAAAAAAATTAACAATATTAATACTGATGCTGAGCATGATAATATCAAAATCTTAGATCAAAGTCATAATCAAATAAATTATTTATCAAAAAATAATGAATATCATCAGCCAATACCTCAATCTAATGTAACTGTTAATGATCAGGATCAATCTTTATACCAAAATTATAAAATAGGTATCTATGAGACAAAAGATAGAAATAAATCCGAGCAATATTTACTTTCTACAAAAAATAAATGTACCAGAAAACTTTATCACAATTCAGAACCATATATTACGCTTAAACAAAAAAAAGGATCAGCAAAATTTTCTAGGAAAGCTAGATCATACTTTCAAAAGAATTCTCATTCAGCACAAGTAGATTCTGATTATACTTTAATTTGGCCTAATTGTCAATATAACAAATATAAACGTAATCATACAAATATTCATAAATTGTGTAACCGTAAAACAAGAAAAAATAGTCAATATTTTCATCCTGGTTCTATACACAAACGAAACATGAATATACAAATTGATAATGTCTCAAATTTTATTGAACAGAATTATTTGCAAAACAATAAACATATAGATTTAAGGCAAGAAATTACTAATAGTTTATCAAAAACAGGTTTGCAAAAAGAATATTGCAAATCTCCAAAATCAAATACAGATGATATGTTTGAAAGGTCAAAAGGAATTTCATCAAAAACTCAAGAATTATTAAATAAAAGTTACTGGGAGTATTACAACAGACTGAGGCACAAAATACAGAATACAAATAGTATTGAGCAGCAGTATCCATATAATTTGACAATGGATGCAACTGAAAAAGGAAAACAAGGAAAAGTAAATAAAATACATTATAAAGAATTAAGAAGTCAATTAAAAATAAACCCTGAAATTCAAACGTTACAACAATGTACAGTCCTTTCCACTATGATTAATAAAGCATTGTAAGTTGTATGAAAGAAAATTCATTTACATATACAACTTAACAGAATTATAATTTATTTTTTGTAACTATTCAGAGACTCGAATCTTAAATCAAATATACAAACAAAACAATTATATGTAAATGACAACATGAAAACATTGTCAAATCATATAGTAGATGCGCAAAATTCTAATACAAAGAAGATTTCACACTTGACAAATGATGAACCTGAGTTTAATAAAGTAAAACGTAATGCGGATAAAATAAACGATAAACAATTTTTGGAACTCAAATCCATCAGTAAGTATTCATTTCATTTAAAAATTTTGATTTATCAATCTTTATTAATTGATTAATTATACGTAATTTTTTTAAAATTTTTAGTTTTTTTTGGTGGTATGATATATATTTTAATAATATTTTTACCAATGTTGTATGATTACTTTTATTACGACGAATACGATGACTACGAAAATTTAAGTTACTTGGAACTCGTAGTGGAATATATTTTATCCTCATTTAAAGAAGCATTTGGTGGTATATTCGACGGTGTGAAACAAATTTTTTTCTATACAGTAAGATTACAAGTGAAATTATAATATTTATTAATGTTCAATAAATGAAAAAATGGCATTTAATTTTACATAATTTTATACGATTTCTAGCACGCATGTAAGAAATGCACTAATGTCGCATAAAATTAACCGACGACCGTCACATCGTGCGCAAGTTAAAAAATATTTTATTATAGTTTGCTTTTTACTTATTAATTACTACAAGTTTTTGTACTAAACAAATATTTTTATAATTAATTCTCTCTGTAAGTGTTTCACTATTTGTATATGTATATTTATAATTAAAATTTCATTAGATTATTTATCTTTGTAAATTTTTATTTTATTATTTATTGATATATTTTTGTTTAATTATCAAATTATTCATATTTACGACAAAATAAAGCGCGAAATATTCAAATTGAAATGAATGACAAACTATAATAGTACTTCGTCAATTCACCACGGATCTGAATCTTATGTGATTGAAATTATTGGAGGAGGTATATCTTTAGAAAATCTCGGGTATCTTCATTCATCAAATGCAAATCAGATTCGGATATTCTGACGAGATCAAAATCACTTTCAAAAATTAACGAGGATAATGTGGCACTGTTGTCATTTCGACATACGTTCGTGAAACATCGTTGATGATGGTGCTGTCATCAGTAGACGAAAGTGAGAAACACACTTCAGGCTACAAATACACTGTGCGCACGTTGATTTCGGTCATTTTGCCTGGAGATCCACGGTTCGATTTGTACGGGAGAAACCCGCG
This sequence comes from Frieseomelitta varia, assembly GCF_011392965.1. Taxonomy (NCBI): domain Eukaryota; kingdom Metazoa; phylum Arthropoda; class Insecta; order Hymenoptera; family Apidae; genus Frieseomelitta; species Frieseomelitta varia. The sequence continues at coordinate 372,038 of NW_025109948.1, read as the reverse complement.
ATTTTTAACATCGGTATTGTGAAAGCGTGTAGATATCACCTCGTCGTACAGTAGTTCATAATATTATTTAAGATTGAAATTATCTTCTACGGTGGAAAAAACACGAATAATTGTCGATTTGTAAAAAAACGATGGCAGACTATGTGATCGGTGACACAAAACCGGCAGATGTACCCCTACCGGACGATGGACTTTCAGCATCACAATTATTCACTACCGGCGACGGTCTTACCTACAATGATTTTATTATTTTACCCGGTTACATTGATTTTACCGCTGAGGAAGTTGATTTACTATCGCCATTGACAAAGAAGATTACTATTAAAGCACCGCTGGTATCATCTCCTATGGATACAGTTACAGAATCCGACATGGCTATTGCTATGGCTCTATGTGGAGGAATCGGCATAATACATCATAATTGCACGCCAGAGTATCAAGCCAACGAAGTACACAAGGTACGTAAGCTGTTCTTGATCTAAACATTTCCGCATATCTAGAATAACTGCGTAGGTTTTATCGTACGATATTTTGCTCATTTGTTATTCATAGAGAAAGAATACAAGAATATATATCTCACACACATCTGTGATATTTTTTATTCGATAATAATATCATTAATGTTCAACAACAGCATATAGATCAATAGTAAATATTCATTTCTTATTAGAATAAATGACTATTAAAGAAGCTTTATAGAGGAGATTTTTCCTGCTTTATTGAATTAGTCATATTAACCTTATTTATGCGTGTAGTTTTTTCATTAATTCTTGTATTAAAAACAAAAAAGTGATAAGAACTACATTTTTGAATTTCTGAGTTTTGTGTTGTTTAAATCTTTTTAAAAATTTTTGTGATTCTAGGTCAAGAAATATAAACATGGCTTCATTAGGGATCCAGTAGTTCTATCACCTAATCACACAGTCAAAGATGTCCTAAATGTAAAAGCTGAACATGGCTTTTCTGGTATTCCTATTACAAACACAGGAAAAGTTGGAGGTAAACTATTAGGGATTGTAACATCTAGAGACATTGATTTTTTGGAAAGTACAACAAATCAACAGTACATAAAATTAGAAACAATAATGACAAAATTAGAGAATTTGATCACTGCAACTGCTGGTGTAACATTGCAAGAGGCAAATATAATTCTTGAAAAATCAAAAAAAGGAAAACTTCCAATAATCAATGAAAAAGGAGAATTAGTATCTTTAATGGCAAGAACTGACTTGAAAAAAAATCGTAGTTATCCAAATGCCAGTAAAGATGAAAATAAACAATTATTGGTTGGTGCTGCTATTGGTACACGCAATGCTGATAAACAAAGATTGCAACATCTTGCTATAGCTGGTGTGGATGTTATTGTTTTAGATTCTTCTCAAGGCAATTCTAAATATCAGATTGATATGATTAAATACATAAAATCAGAATATCCAGAATTACAAGTAATTGCAGGAAATGTTGTAACAACTATGCAAGCTAAAAATCTTATAGAAGCTGGAGCTGATGCTTTGAGAGTTGGGATGGGTTGTGGATCAATCTGTATTACCCAAGAAGTTATGGCTGTGGGAAGACCTCAAGCAACTGCTGTATATAAAGTTGCAGAATATGCAAGAAAATTTGGTGTGCCTGTTATAGCTGATGGTGGTATTCAATCTATTGGACACATAATTAAAGGCTTGAGTCTAGGTGCTAGCACAGTAATGATGGGATCTTTATTGGCTGGTACTTCAGAGGCACCGGGTGAATATTTTTTTAGTGATGGTGTACGTCTAAAGAAATATAGAGGCATGGGCTCTTTAGAAGCTATGAATAGAAAAGATGCTCATGGTTCAGCAATGGATAGATACTTTCATAATGAGATGGATAAGTTGAAAGTAGCTCAAGGTGTTAGTGGTTCAATAGTTGACAAAGGATCTGTTTTAAAGTTTTTACCCTATCTGTTGTGTGGTATTAAGCATGGATGTCAAGATATTGGAGCAAAATCTATTTCTACGTTAAGATCTATGATGTATAGTGGAGAATTGAAATTTGAAAGAAGAACACATTCTGCTCAACAAGAGGGAAATGTTCATAGTCTTTTCTCATATGAAAAAAGACTTTTTTAAATAGGAAAATATTAAAATGAGCACCTTACAAAAAGAAAAGTACCTGCATTTAATTGCATATAACTTGTCAATTCTAACAAATTTATGTGAACTCACATATGTGCTTGCTAGCTGAACATATAATCATGGAAAAATATGAAACAAATTGTTTTTTTAACAATAGACAGGTGAAATTTGTTTCACAATTATTTTAAATAATTTAAAAAATCGATCTTTTATAATATACTTAGAAGATATAAATATGTATTTTACATATGTATAAAAAATTGATTCATACAGGAGAAAAAAAGTTTTATTAGTTTTTAAGATATCCTATAAATGTAGTAATTTGCATTCAATTTATTACTTATATGTATATACATATATGCCATTCTTCAAGTACATTAATTAGTTTAATTAATATAGATATGACAGAATTATTAAACAAGACAATTGTACGTTATTATAATATCCTTTTCTTGTTGCATTCTATGTACCTGATTTACATAACTAAAATGTACATTTCTTAAAATTCCCATTAGATTTCAATAAAGAAATTGAAAAAATATTTTAAAAATATATAATATTCTTAAAAACCTACAATGCAGTAAGAAAAAGATAATCTAATGACAAAAACATTCAGAATCTAAATGCCAAACTATGGGAACATTATTGGAAAGAAATTTAATCAGCTTAATTGTTTATTAGCTGATTGTTCATTCCTATATAACGTGATAGAAAAAAATATAATTCGTCAGGTTCCAGGGTTATATTTTATCAAGTATTTTAATATAATTTATCAAAATATATTTTTATGATCTTGATTTAATATAAATTATTTTTTGAGATGAAAGATTTAGGTCCAGGTATTTAAGCTAAGTTAATTAATTTTGTAATCTTAAATATATCAATTAACAAAAATACGATACATCATTTTATTATCGTTAGTCAAAAATTTTATACAGGTATTAATAGAACAAAATTGTATATTTGAAATAAAGTCCTAATTAACGTTAAATATGTTCTATATATGTTATCATTATCATCATCATCATCATTATTATTATTATTATTACTATTATTATTATTATTATTACTATTACTATTATTATTATTATTATGTATTCCATAATTCTTTACATTGAATGAAATAAATAATTAAACATATATCAAACGCTTATTTAAACCATTACGTATATATTATGCACTTTTTAAACATAACCTAGAAGTTATTCTGTATAAAAACAAGAGGTCGAAGAAGTATAAAGTTTGAAACAATGGTTTTATGTAACGTAGAATGTTTAGAAAGAATTTCAAATTACTTAGATGTTTCACCATTGCCATTGGAAATGCAAGAAAATGTAAATAACATACTTTTTTTATGAAAACGAGCTGTTTTCTGGATTATAATAAGCAAATTTTATTACGTCATTTTATAGGTAGTTGTTGCAACGAAACGAGAATCAAATCAAAAAATAGAAGGATTTAGTACTATAATTCAATCATTAATTGAAAATTCGAATCCTGATATACTTGGTGTTAATAATGAAATGAAGGCATTATCACAACAATGGTTGGAATACGCTGTTATTTGTATCAATTATGCCGATACACCTAATAATGCGAAAAAAGTCTTACAGGTAATAGGAATCCAATTATTTATCTAATAATATTAAGAGCAAACAAATTATGCTACTTTAACTAGAATTACATAATAAAATAGATTTATTTTTGTAGGAGTTAAATGTTACATTAACGGACAAGACATACTTGACTGGTACAAAAAAAACCATTGCTGATGTTACATTGTATTATGCTCTACATTCAATAATGGTAATGAATACGAAGAATCCTTAGTAGACTGTATGGATCAATCTAATCTCTTTGCCCTATTTTTGTATTACAGCGGGAATTAACTCATCAAGAAAAAGCTCAATATGTACATGTGTCAAGGTGGTTTGACAACATGCAACAAGAAGAGAAATTAAGACAACAATTAGATTTAATTTCTTTTGATCTGTTACATTTATTTTTATGAATAAAGTAAAGATATGGTAGTGATTTCCATAGACATTACATATTAATGTTAAAACAGTTTTAAAAAAAGTAACAAATAACTTATTTGTCAAGTGAAAATATTAGTAACTAAAAAAAACAAAATATAAAATCTAATACACAATGTATTTCTTATTTCATAATTTTTTACATTAGTTGAAACATCCTACTAGTAATAGAATGACAGTTTTTAACATGTTAAATGTTGTTTCTTTACATTGACAAACCACGCATATAAATTTTCATGTATTGTGTATTATGCAATTATATCGCATATAAATTTTCGTAATTATTTATGTATACTCATTTTATTTGACAAAAAACATTTTTAACCAGATAGTACAGAGTAGACATCTTACAGGATTTTATATCATATATTCTAATATATTGATTGTTTAAAGAAACAACTGTTTTCTATAAAACAGTTCCCTGCAATTTAAAATTGTAATATAATATAATAAAAATTATATAAATTTATGTTATTGATTAACTTAATTAATGATTACATCTATCAGCCATAGTAAATCGAAGAGGAAGCAAAAATGTTCGAATTTTTTTCGGTATTTCAGAACGTGGCGTGCGAATGTATTGTATGTCATATACTTAATCAATCCGCATATCAACTATGAAAGTTAATAAAGTTAAATATGAGATATGTATTTACCTATATAACTACGTAATTCTTTATATGAATTCAATCAGTTCCTAATTTTTTTGTAATTTTATATTCTGTTCTATGTAAATGATAATTGGTTACGAATGGAAAAGTATGGTATTTCAAAAGTTTATGCAAAGATCTTGCAAATTTGAAAAAATGAATAGGTGTGGAATGTCAAACAGATTGCAAGATTAATACATAACTAGCTTTTACTAATTTATTCAATCTATTAAAGATTTAACAATTTAACATATAAATAGAACATACACAATAATTATAATTTATGTTTTAGTTTTTTTCATGAATTCTTTATGTTAAACATATATACAATTAATAAAAATGTTTGAAATTCAATGTAAAGGGTGTATTTTAATGATGCTACCTTTAGAAAGTCAATTTCAAAAATATGTAATTAAAAATATTTTGAATAATACAATAATTGTATAGTAACATAATAACGCGCGCGCGTGTGTGTATGTGTGTGTAAGGCTAGAAGGTACTACATATAATACTTGATGTAATTTTCCATACTTATCTTTAATTATTCAATAAGTAAAGGTAAACATTTTATCAGTCTTATGAAGATTAACATAATAATTAATAATAATACATAAATTTTGTACTTTCTACAACTTTATATATAAAATATTGCATATCATTTTATAAATTGTTTTATAAATTTTTATGTAATATTAGTATGTTTTACTTTCACATAACATTAGCATGTTCAATTTTTGTGTAACATCAGAAAATAAGGCATACTCTTTTAAATTATAAGCTTCTTTAGAATTATAATTCTAACAATAGTTGGAATTAGGCAAATATAAGATCCAAATTTTCTTATTTTGATAGAATTGAAAACATTTTTTTTTTATATTATTACACAATATAAATTATTTACTCTACTTCTAATTATTAAATTAATAATATTATTAGTTATAGTACAATATAAATAATAAATATGATCGCTGTGAGAATGTCACACAACTCTTTTTAATATACATAAATACTACCATATTTTTGTGATACTTTTAACATATTAAAGACACATGTAGACAAAAATTAGTATCCCATTTAATATTCCAATTAAGTAATTTAATTGTACGCCCGATACTTTTGAAAATCTGAAAAAGAAATAAAATATTTTTAAAAGAAAAAGCAATAAAAACATTTATATATAAAAAATATCCAAACTTCATAATATATTATTAAATATTCTTTAATTTACAATAAATTTTTTTAAACAACTTACCTTTGTTTAGAGGGACTAAAAGGGGAAGGTGGATTGATTCCAGGAATACTGCTATCTTTGTAAATTATAAACCAAGTAAAACCCATCATAATAAGACCACATACTGCTGCTTTTATGAGCCATCCATATGTTTTAAAAACTGATGTCATTACATTTACAACATCATCGTATTGACTACCATTAACAAATTTCTCACTTATAGCTGCTAATTGTTTTACTTTGAACTCTGATACATCAGTTATATGTGATAGATCAAATATATTAGACATATTTGAAAATATAGATGCTGAGGACTCTAGATATTTAACATTATTTTGCAGCTGTAAAATACTACCTAAGGAGATGATATAAAAACATCAACATTCACAATGGTATATGTATTATTTAACATGCAATGCTGCAACAAAATTTGTTCCTATACATCTAAATTTTTCTATAAAACATATTTGTACCTTTAATTATTTATACTACAAATTTAAGAAAATAACGATAGATAGCATGTCAATTTATAATGCTTAAAACTTAAAATAAAATAAAAACGAATTTAATTAAATACTAAGCAAGTGCATATAAATTTTGCATTATTGTTTGAAGTCTGTCAATACGAAGATATTGAAAAAAAAGTTACTATAAACAATACATTCCTTACATTTAATTAATTATATAAAAAGGTAAATATGTAAATACATGCAACATTATCAACACACACATTAACTTTACAAAACAAACTTCTCAACGAGATAGTAGATTTAAACGTCACTTACCATAATTTATGTATATTTTTCCCAAGACGATAGTCAATGATATTATAAACAGCAAAAAACTGAAACTTCGTTCGTTTATTTGTAATCTTTCCCATAACCTTACTGGTACAGTGTAATTTTTGCCTGTCATTAAACCATCAATTCTACATAAATGTGAATTTAATTTCTTCTCTCCCATTTTGATTTCCAATTACAAAACACATGTGCGTTTGCTTCGAGAAATTATGAATGACAAATGATACGAATCGCCAAAAATAACAATGAATAATACCAGTCATAATAATAACACAAACAGCACCCGATTCGTATATACGTGCGTAAAATTTTGCGCATGCGTAGGAATAATTATCCAGAGCTGTATTATGCAGTTTTTATACAAATTCAAAACATCAAATCCTAAATACCACATTAATTTTTTATAAATTTTACACAAAACGAATATTGTGGACAATAAATAAAGTGGATAAAAAATGAGAACAATATTTATATTGCTGTCCTTATCGCACACTATCACTCTCCTTGTCTACGACGCGGATATGTCTGTCCTTGTCTCACGCTATCGCTCTCCTTGTCTAGCGCGCATAAATGTCTGTCCTTGTCGCACGCTATTTTTCTTCTTGTCTAGCGCACACGTATGTCTGTCCTTGTCTATCGCACACGTATGTCTGTCCTTGTCTCACGCTATCACCCTCCTTGTCTGTCGCGCGTAAAAGACTGTCCTTGTCTTACGCTGTCGCTCTCCTTGTCTACTGCGCGTATATGTCTGTCCTTGTCGCACGCTGTTCCTTTCCTTGTCTACCGCGCGTATAAGTCTGTCCTTGTCTCACGCTATCGCCCTCCTTGCTAATAACGCTAGACAAGGAAAGCAATAGTGTGCGACAAGGACATCCTTCGATCTATTGAAAAAAAATTCAACTTTTTACACACATGTTTTTCTACGACAAAACACACATAGAAAAAAAGCGGGGAGCCTAATTTTAAAGAGGCATATAAAAAAGTTCGCAAATTATTCCTCTTAATTAGGTTTTTCTCGTAATTAGTGCGAACTGTCATAAAATAGACATGGTGGCGCCATCTAGCGGTAATTCAGAGGTACTAATTAATTATAAAAATACTTATTTCTGCATTTTACGGGTCAAATGGGGTATGAAAAGAAAGCTAAGGGTCTGATTAGGGTAATACAATCACCAAAGTTCACAAATCATTTCGCTAAATTAGGTTTTTTCGCTTATGAAAATTTCTCTGTTCTACTGGGTGAGAACTAGCGCCGCGTTGTGGCAGACCGGTGGAATTAAACGCTCTATGACCATATAAGGAGAGTAATTAAATTTAATTTTTCACACCACAAATTTGCACTCCACGAGCATATGTTTCAATGCTATCAATTACGTTCGCAAATAAATCTAAATCTATTATTGACCATAGTTTGCGCGAAATTATGCACTCACTACTGGCGCTACTACTAACGTAAACGAAATTGAAACATTCTTTATATACGTAACTATACTTAAACAAACGTAGAACGCAAGCTAAGGGTCTCTAAAATTAAAGATGCGACCATAACAGTTGACAAATGATTTCACTTAATTAATTTCGTCTCGTAATTTGTGGAAAAACTATCACCTGCCAATGTTTAGACGCAGCGGTGGCGCCGTCTATTGATAACTCCGTGGTACTAAAAGTAGAAAATTCTGTTTTTAGTACTGCCGAGTTATCAATAGATGGCGCCACCGCTGCGTCTAAACATTGGCAGGTGATAGTTTTTCCACAAATTACGAGACGAAATTAATTAAGTGGAATCATTTGTCAACTGTTATGGTCGCATCTTTAATTTTAGAGACCCTTAGCTTGTGTTCTACGTTTTGTTTAAGTATAGTTACGTATATAAAGAATGTTTCAATTTCGTTTACGTTAGTAGTAGCGCCAGTAGTGAGTGCATAATTTCGCGCAAACTATGGTCAATAATAGATTTAGATTTATTTGCGAACGTAATTGATAGCATTGAAACATATGCTCGTGGAGTGCAAATTTGTGGTGTGAAAAATTAATTACTCTCCTTATATGGTCATAGAGCGTTTAATTCCACCGGTCTGCCACAACGCGACGCTAGTTCTCACCCAGTTATAGTGATTATAATGATATTATAATACTATAAATAAATAAGAACTTTGTAACTTTAATAACTTTTTATAAATTATAATAAATTATATAACAATGAAGTTTATAGCAAAAATAGATAAATGTTTTCAACAAATGTTAGTTAAGGAATGAATAACTAATTCTAAAATGGAATCTATATATATATCTCTATAAACAAGTAATCATGGCAATAACATTTCCATAGTAATAAATAAACTATCAATTTACAATTTTTAATGTCGATTTACAGGAATCGTACTTTTCGACAGGATGATGTATAGATGGCGTTACTGTAGATTTTGAAGATGTAACGGTCGCTACACAGTAAACAGAGAAATTTTCATAAGCGAAAAAACCTAATTTAGCGAAATGATTTGTGAACTTTGGTGATTGTATTACCCTAATCAGAACCCTAGCTTTCTTTTCATACCCCATTTGACCCGTAAAATGCAGAAATAAGTATTTTGAGAAATAGTTAGTACCGCTGAGTCGCCGCTAGATGGCGCCACCATGTCCATTTTGTGACAATTCGCACTAATTACGAGAAAAACCTAATTAAGAGGAATAATTTGCGAACTTTTTTATATGCCTCTTTAAAATTAGGCTCCCCGCTTTTTTTCTATGTGTGTTTTGTCGTAGAAAAACGTGTGTAAAAAGTTGAATTTTTTTTCAATAGATCGAAGGATGTCCTTGTCGCACACTATTGCTTTCCTTGTCTAGCGTCATTAGACAAGGAGGGCGATAGCGTGAGACAAGGACAGACTTATACGCGCGGTAGACAAGGAGAGAAACAGCGTGCGACAAGGACAACAATATAAATTAGTTCCGGCACCTATACTAGGGGTGATCCACACGATGCATGCTTAATAATATCGTATATATATAGATCTAAAATACGTACATTTGTAAAATATTCAATATATTGTGTATACTATATTATATATTGTATAATGTAGATTGTAGATGATAATGTACATTGCAGCAACGCTCCTGGAATTATAAGATTATGGAGGGGTGAAACATAGGTTGGAGACTTCAGTTAACCGCATTCGTCATTCGCTTGGCGGCGAAGACGATCCGTCCGAAGGAGCTGGACTCCAATAAGAAACGAGTTGTGATTCATACGTATATGGAACTGTAAATCAGGCGTGTATATCTATTATCCAAAAAAAAATGGCAACGCAAGAGGAAATCGGTATTGGAGATTTGGTTCTTTTGGATGAAATTACATTGGAAAGAATTGTGGATAATTTACGAGTAAGGTAAGATCATATTTTGACTAGCGGTGAATAAGGCAGTAAATATGGGAAATTGGCGGGAAACAAAGAGATACAAGTGATTGTTTCTTTAAGGAGGATGACAGGTGTCTTGTTTATATTCCATTAGTATTAGTACTTCGTAGATTATCCACCAAGAGGGCGTGGCTAACCGTATATTAGCAGGTGGCTGCAATTTCGGCTTCGTTATTCGGATTTGAACTTGACCTACAAAGCATAACGATATGACAAAATGTATCGAAATTTTACATTGAACTCATTGTCAAATAATAATGTAATTTCTGAATATGATTTGAATTTCAATAGCCATGAATTTATATGTTTATATCTTCTTTTTTTATATTTATGTAAAATCTGTAATTACAATATATATTTTGTTTTTTCAGTTTTATACAGAGAACTACTAGTATATGTTTAAGACATTTAGTTTTATGATAAGTAACACTTAAGTCTTATCTTGTTCTGTATTCTATGAGTCATCGTCTTCGGTTCGTAACTTAAACTTTACGTGATACCTAACCGACTATTCTTGATAATAAAGATATTTTCAGTTTTTTGTATTTTATCTATGAAAAAATATTGAACTGCATTTTATTTTATTTATAATAAATTGTATTTTATTTTATAATAAATTTTTATTTTTATCTATATAATAAATTTTAAAGAGCAATCGAAGAAATGAATGATTTAAACGCGCGATTAATTGATAACAATAATAAATAACGCAACAACTATGTAATATATTATATGTATATATTGTTTTATATGTATTCGCTAAATCAAATACATTTTTAAAGAATGTATAAAAAAATAAATAAAGTTTCAAAAATATAATATACTAAAAAAATATAAAAGTATGATTTTTATGTTATAACATATTATAGCAAATAGTTGAGTACAATGATAAAAAGATAATTGATAAAGAGATAAAATTTATCTTTTGAAAATAAAAAGTAGTTCCTCTAATAGCAAACATACATATTATATATTTAAATTCTATTGAATTATATTCACTTATTGTATATATTACATTTAATTTTGTTTTAGATACAATGGCGGTAAAATTTATACATACATTGGAGAAGTATGTGTCAGCATAAATCCATACAGAAGTATAAATATATATAACAATGATTATATTAATAAATATAAAGGTAAGAAATTATATTTATGATTGTTCATAATATATGTTGGTTAAACAAAATAATACAAATCAGATAATCAGTATAATACAATCAGATATATAAGAAAATGTTTTTGAAATTATATTTTAGGTAGAGAATTATTTGAGAATCCACCACATATTTTTGCAATTGCTGATGCAGTGCATAGAGAAATGAAACAACAACGTCGTGATACTTGTATAGTAATCAGTGGAGAATCTGGTTCTGGTAAAACAGAAGCAAGTAAAATTATCATGAAATATATTGCTGCAGTTACAAATTTAAGTGGTCAACAAGAAATAGAAAGGTATATGAACTATCTAAGATAAATATTTTTAAAACTAATAGTTAAATTTTCCAAGGTGATTTGTCTTTAGAATTCTATAGCTTAAAAGATCTAAAATTAACAGCATCTAAAATTATTTTGTCTGTCAGAGTAAAAAATATTCTTATACAATCCAATTCAATATTGGAAGCTTTTGGGAATGCAAAAACAAATAGGAATGATAATTCATCTCGATTTGGAAAATACATGGATATAGATTTTAATTTCAAAGGAGATCCAATTGGTGGCCATGTTACTAATTATTTATTGGAAAAGTCAAGAGTTGTATATCAGCAAAATGGTGAACGGAATTTTCATTGTTTTTACCAGGTACTAGCAATAATTTCATTGTATATTATTTTTCTTCACTACATATGAAATATTATATTTGTAAAACAGTTTATTTAAAATTTGCAGTTATTAAATGGTTGTAGTGAAGCAGAAATAAATAAATTACGTTTAGTACGGGATCCAGCAGCATACTATTATGTTTCTGCTGGAAATTTTAACAAAGCTAGTTCAACTGACAAAAGTGACTATAAAACAATTACTTCTGCTATGTCTACACTTGGATTTACTCAAAATGAAGTACAAACAATCTGGAATGTCATTGCTGGCATATTACACTTGGTTTGTTGTAATTAAAACAATGAATAAAAAAAAGTTGCTTCTAAAAGTTTTGTTTCTAATATGAGATTTGATTTAGGGCAATATTACTTTCAAACTTATTGACGATAGACTTTTCATTGAAAATAGAACTGCTTTAAATGATACAGCAAATTTATTCTCTATCAATGCACATGAATTAAGTACAGCTCTTACACAAAGAGTTATTGCAGCTGGTGGAGAAGTTATGCAGAAAGCCCACACTTCAACAGAAGCAGAATATGGTAGAGATGCCTTAGCTAAGGTATTTTTTTTTCATAGTTTGTGTTTAAAAAGGAAATCAATTTTTATTAAATAATAAAAAATAAATTATGTTTCAGGCTATATATGAAAGATTGTTTACTGAAATTGTATCTCGCGTTAATAGTGCAATTAATGTAAATGATACAGAAACTTATAAGAGATACAGAACAGTAATTGGAGTGCTTGACATATATGGTTTTGAAATTTTTGATGTAAATAGTTTTGAACAATTTTGTATTAATTACTGTAATGAAAAATTGCAACAATTGTTTATTGGTAAGAAAAATTTATATAAAATTGAAAAAACATATTTATTAAAAGAAAATTAAAATTAATATTTGATGTTTCAGAATTGGTATTAAAACAAGAACAAGAGGAATATAAAAGGGAAGGTATTGCATGGCAAAATATTGATTATTTCAATAATCAAATAATTTGTGACTTAGTAGAACAACCTCATAAAGGAATGATAGCAATTATGGATGAAGCTTGTCTTAATGTTGGCAAAGTTACAGATGAGGTCAGTTTCTTTAATTTATTATAGTGAAATTCATTGTTTATTGCATATTACGCTTATAAAGATTACAAGGTTCAACATATTAAATTTTTTTTAGATGCTTTTAGAAGCTATGGATCAAAAATTACTTGATCATAAACATTACACTTCTCGACAGTTAAAGCCAATGAATAAAGAACTTCAACATAAAATTCAGTTTAAAATTAAACATTATGCTGGGGATGTAATATATAATATTAATGGCTTTTTAGATAAAAATAAAGATACGTTATTTCAGGATTTTAAACGTTTACTTTATAAAAGCAGTAATCCAATAATTAGCAAAATGTGGCCTGAAGGTGCACAAAATATTTTGAAAGTATGTAAATACATTTACTCCACATTTGTCTATTAAATTATTTTCATTGTTATGCTATTTTATTTCAGACAACGAAGAGACCTTTAACAGCTGGAACTCTTTTTCGTAATTCAATGATAGCACTTGTTAAGAATTTAACAAACAAAGAACCATTTTATGTCAGATGTATAAAACCTAATGAAGTTAAATCACCAGTTGTATTTGATGAAGAAAGAGTAAATCATCAAGTACGATATTTAGGTCTTCTCGAAAATGTATTAGTTAGAAGAGCGGGTTTTGTGTATCGTCAACGATATGACACATTTTTAAAACGGTATTTATATTTGTACTTTATATTTCCTATACGAAAAAATAATATGATTATTACGTGTTAAAATTTTTAGATTGTATTATTAATGAAATTGTTTATGTCAGGTATAAAATGATATCTCAATACACTTGGCCAAATTTTAGAGGTGGAAATGACAAAGATGGTGTACGTACATTAATGGATGAAAAAGGTTTTAGTAATGATGTAAAATATGGACACACTAAAATATTTATTCGTTCACCTCAAACGCTTTTTGCATTAGAAAAGGTTTGTATTATTTAGTTTTGTCTATTTTTTTAATATTGGAACAAATTCTTCAAAATATTTATTTCTAGGCACGTAGCAATTTGATCCCAGGTATTGTAATATTATTACAAAAACAATGGAGAGGATATTTATGTCGTCAAAAATATAAAAAAATGAAAGCTGTCCTTATCATAATGAAATACTATCAAAAATATAAAATGTATACTTATATTAAAGAATTAGAAAAAACGTTTCGAAATGCAAAAACAATGCGAGATTATGGTAAACATTTACCTTGGCCTCGTGAAAATTTTGCTGTAAAACATATAATATTTACTTTAAAAATAATGTACGAAAGATGGTGGGCATGGATGATTCTTAGACTTATTCCTAGAGAGGATTGGCCTCAGCTACGATTAAAAGTATGTATATCATTGGTCAGAATATTTGATTTTTATATCCAATTTTTGATATTAACATAATTTTAGATGGCTGCGGGAGTAGTTTTGCGTTCAAAGCGACTTTATTGGGGACAAGATAGACGCTGGGAAGGAAATTATCTTTCCAAACCAGATGAAAATCCTCTTAGTGATATTTTTAACTCTTCAATAAATAATCTTCGCAATACTGATCATTTCAAAGCAGTTCTATTTAGTGCATTTATTAGAAAAACCAACAGGTTTGTATGAAGAGTTATATTACATGCTGAATTTTATAAAATCCATTTTAAATGAATTATAATTATAGATTTAATAAACCAAAAGATCGTGTATTGGTCGTTACTGAACACGCAATATATAAACTTGAAAGTCTTAAATTCAAAAACATGAAAAAAGGTATGCCAATAACAGAAATAACAGGTTTAAGTGTATCACCTGGAAAGGACCAGCTTATAACAATTCATTCAAATCGAGGAAACGATTTTATTATGTCAATCATTGCAAAAGATGACAGAGTTGGAGAACTTGTTGGAATTTTAAGTAATAGATACAATCAGTGAGTACATTTCCTTCCTCATTTCTTAAAATTTTATTTACAAAATTTTACTGGTGAAATATGTATTAAAATATTATATTTTATACTAGATTACGTTCCGCTGATTTACAAGTTACAGTGGATGTAAAACTTAAATGTATGCTAGGAAATAAGAGTAAAGTACTACGAGTAGAAGTACAACCTGAAGTTGAAGAACCAACATTCAAGAAAGATGGTGAAATTATCATATATGCCATTCCGCCATCAATCGGCATAATTGATGGAAGTGCTAATACAAGGTTACAATCTAGAACCGCCAATTAAAACAGTACTTCAACTGCCTTTTTAATATTTTATCATAAATATTAAAATTAAATTATTCTATATACTAATGTTTTTACAAAAATATTTTTGTGGAAATATTTTTTTTATTCTACTAATGTACAAATAATATTAAAAACACTAATAGACTCGTAAGTCAAAAACAAACGACAATACAGTAATTTAATAACAAAACATTTTTAGTGCAAATATGCGAGCTACAAATACTATATCGAGTAATGGAAAAAAACTCTCTAATTGAGAGATTATAGTGTATAACAAAACTATTTTGTGTAAATACGTACAAAATAATCAAAAGTAATGCATTCCATTTATAAGAATTAAATGCATTACTCATGTGAATAAGTTGTAAATTTTTAAATTGGAATGATACATAGATCTTAAGAAAATTAACACAGTATTGCTTTAAAAGTATCATTCTTTGATACAGTAGTTTAAAATGTGGCATTTTACTTAAAGTATTTTTGAAAATATATTTTTACACCGTCGTTGAATATTTATATATTATGTGAAAATTTAATAAGATTTATAAAATACAATTTATATTCATGTTAAAAATAATATATAGATTAATCAAATTTTACACTGAGCATAATAAAAAGTTGAATGTCAGTGAAAAATTTGACATTATTATATTAAAATTTTTCTAATGTTAATGTTATGTTTTAATAATGCTGTATGAATTGGTAGAAAATGTAAAATTATATAGCATGTCATAAAATGGTGCCATTGTTAACAAAAATTAACGCTCTATATATTTTTATTTATATAAAATTATCAGCAATTATAAGCACAAACAATAAGTCATTTATGTGCTTCCAAATTTTTTCCAAATTAAAAGATACAAATTTCTTACTTATTATATTTTTTATTGTTGAAGTGTAATAGAATACATTTTTTATACAAAATAATTGTATGATCTAATCAATACGTTGATATAGATATACATATCCTAATTCTTTTGGTGGATTTTCAGATAATGCAACCTGTTGAATTCAAATAAATTCAAATAAATACTTCTACCATATTATAATTTATTTTATACTTGTAATACGTACTTTATCGTCATTATAGATCACCCATCGATTATCTTTCAGAAGATGGCACACATAATGTCCTACCATTGTCGATGTACCCATATGTGATATAAATCCTACTAATTTATATTCTGAAATGTGAAAATATAATATTGATATGAATAATTTTTTATACTATTAAATATTAAAAAAGAAGAACATACGATCGGTTCCGTCTCTAAATGTTTCTTTGGAATGTCTTGCTTCATCTTCAACCTCTAAAGCATCCAGTTCATTTTGATGACTGAAAATCCAATCTGCTGCACGTTCTAAATTATTATCAGTCGCTTTAAGCGCTTTTGTTGCTTGTTCTCTCGTAAAACTCATTCCCATTAACATAGCCACAGCATCTTCATTTGCCATAAATTTATCTTTTTCTAGGATTGAACAAATGAAAACAAATATGAATGTCATTAAATTTATTAATAGAGAAATTTGAAGAAAACGATTTGTTACTTGGTTTAACATCAATTCCAGGTGGTACAAACGGATCTGCGAAATCTGAATCCGCCATATGTTCCATTAGCCAATTTGTAGCTGCTTCTAAGCATAAATTTTCCGTAAAATATAGTGCCCTTTTACAAGCTTCTTGTGGAAATCCCATATCTGTTAACTCATTAAATATCACGGGATTATAAACAAATGGCGGAGGTGCGGCACCAACTGTTTCCGGCAGTAATTCTTCTGTGGGTTGCAAACCAAATCCTCGAAGAAAATTTAAGTTTAATATATCTGGCATTTCAACTGCTATATCTAACTTAACTGGTGTCCAATCTTCTTTCATCATAAATTTTTTTAAATGGATTAATAGATAATCCGGAAAAGTAGAAAGTTTAGTAGTTCTATAAAAAAAATACACTTATTAATTATATACAGTAAACATTATATACATCAAAACGTACTTTTGCGCTGTTGTCTTCTCATTTAAAGCTGAACTATAAAATTGTTCTACTGTTTCCGGCCGAATAAATGTTTGCAAACAGGATGATAGTTTTATGCGTGGTCTGACAAGAGCATTTGAATCCAGTTTTTGTCCTTTCGCTTCAGTTTCGTTTTTTAATGCTTCATAAGCTGCAACTTCATCCTATATATAATATGCATTATGTAAACATGAATTTTCTAATTAAAATTTATAAGTTATATAAATTATTTCTTTGTTTGTTACCTTATTTACGGCAGTTTCTACAGGTATTGGAAGTGGCAATAAATATTCAGTACGATAAGTGTACTTTACTTTGTTAGACCAGCTACACTGATATCTTTCTTCAACTTGGAATTTAAAACAATCAGTAGGATTTTTTTGACGACGACTGTGACGCTGTGCGATCAATTTCCTGATATTAGTATTGTAACTTCTTATGAAAAATGAAATAATATTTTTATATATCAAAATATAAAAATATAAAATATAACAAAATTACATCTATGATATTTATGATGTGAAGAAAGAATTCTTGCGCATCTTGCTGTCGATTTGAAGAAAATCCTGGATGTCCACGACCAACTAACGTTTTAAACATTCGTGGCGGAATACCTTGACGTGATTCATGTTCCTGATTTGTATTTGGTGGGACAGAATATTTACCAGAAAGTAAACCAATTCCAAGTTTAGCCCTATAATGTTAGTTTCTTGTATCTTAAAGTTATTAACTGAATTTGCATGCCATACTTTTATCTTTTTAACTTACATTTGAACATTAAAATCATTTGCTGGATCAATGTAATTCTGCTGAAATATCTGTGGTGCACCATCTACAAATCTGAAATTCACTTCCTATTATTAAACACTGATCCTATTATAAAAAAAACATATAATATAAAACATCAAACACATTAATTCAATAATTATTATAATACCAAATAAATTTCTTTCCCATACAGTATAAAATTATTCATATATTAAGTTTGCTTATTTGTTTACAAACCTTTTAATAAAATCTGGAATCACAAATAGCATTTGCATCACACTGTTTAAGTAACAAGAGTTTCCTAAATTAGCAAGTCCTGTATACCCAGGACCATACAAAGGTGTTAATTTACTTGCTGCTTCTTGAAGTGCAACCCATTCACCAAATCTTTGATTGAGATCTAATTCGAGTTCTATCATAGATTTATCAGTTTTCTCCATTTGGGCAATATTAATACCCCAATGAGCTAAATGTTCTACTAACTTTGGATCTTCTACCATATCATCTTCATCATATGAAAATACATCTGCTTTTCCTTCTTTCGTTATAGTTCCTAATTTTACTGCTAACGAGTAACCGGTAACTCTATAATGTTCAACTGCATGATCATTTCCACCTGTCCCATCGTAAAATTTACGTCCACAGAGAATGCTACCATCAGTTAAATTAAGCCAGAGATTTTGAGTTAAATCACATTTTTCACATTTCCATCCACTAGGTGGTATCTTCTTTCCATTATCTAATTGTTTAAGACTTGCTGCATGTCTATAAATTTAATAATTACTTAAAATAACAATGAATATTTTGTTAATACATGCTTGAAATTTTATTCTTACTTTGAAACTGCTTTCACTTCTCCATCCCAGGTTCCAGCTAATGCCTCTACTTCTGCTATTTTTGTTGCAGATTCTGCTTCCAATATACATTTAATTGCAACTTCAACCTATGTAAATTTTCCATGTAAATTATATTTGCTCTTAATTTTAATTTTATTTTATACAACACTTACTTCTTGTGGTAAATTATCCGTTGGATAAGGTATTGTGGTAAAATTTGGTAGAATAATAATTTGATAGGATTCATGGTAAGTATATTTTTGTTGATCCGGTGTAAATCCATCTGCTGTTCCTATTGCTAATCTAGTAATTTTCTTTTCAGGGCCATCTTGGTATTTAGAAGGAATCTGTAAATATTAATATTTTGCATTATATACAAACAATTCATATTTTTATGCTATGTTATGCTTCAATATTTCTCACCAGATATACTAAAATACTCACTTCTTTTCTTCTTCTTTTAATATGCAAGAACACAGGATTTTCTGTTAATTGATAATAATGTTGTATATAATCTTGACCTAATCCCAAAAACGTGGTAAGATTAATGTACAGGCCAGTAGGAGTATCCTTAAAAGAAAAAACAATAAAAATGATTATATTCGTTATATTATTGTATTATCGTCTATAATTGTAAAATCGTTATGACATCTTACTGGAGTATCAAAGGAATAAACACACTCATCCTTATATATTTTATCATTTTTCTGCGGTATTCTAATCTTGTGTAAATATTTCAGCAATTCCTCCATCGTAAACAAAATCACTATGAAAAAAAAAGGAAATATCCGAACAAATTCAAAAGTGACTGATTTATAGATCACCGGTTTGTCGTATTGATGATATGCGTGATTTGAGAAATAAGACGAAGGGATCTGAATATATTCGACTCTTCTTTCGTTTCTCTTTAAAATCCAGTGGTGCTCAATGACGATCACACGGTTTTCGTATTTCAATTTAGTACAGTATTTTTAAGTGAGTCATGCCACTTCAAAGAATGCTATGAAAAAGAAAAATATATTGAGGACTTATATATTTATAATCATATAAAGCTGTACTTTGATATGATTTTCAATTAAGTAATCACAACTATTTATCTTCTTCGATTTTTAAATTTTTATGGGCTTAAATTGAATACTGCAGAGATACGCAAAATAGAACAAACCATGTTGTTTGGATGAATAGTTGTCTGAGCAGACGGTACATAGATAGTATATACGTATGTGATGATTCATACTGTCATTAACCTAAAATAAATTTTGTATTTTATTTATTGAGAAATGATTACGTAAATTTGGTGGATAAAAAGTATACATTTAAATTATGCGTATCATTTATTCTATATATTTAATAATAAGTTGCATTTGTTTTTGAAATTATGGAAAAAGAAAGGTAATTCAATTTTTTTTCTAGTTGTATATGTGTATTTCTATAAGTATAATCAATTTCTAGTTGATATTTTTCATATTTTATTAACTTAAAATATACATGTGATAATATATTTTTTTTAAATTATGCAATAATATATTAAAATTAATGCATCAGGTTTACAATGCTCCTTTTGGATCCTGGAGAGATATTCTTTGAGGATTATAGTGTTCAAATGAAAGTAGTTGATAATTCTTCTACTTCAGAAGAACAAAAATGGAAAGATGGGAGATTAAAATTATGTTCAAAATCCTTGGTATTTGTAAACAAAGATATTAATCAATCTCTAATTAAAATTCAACTTAAGGAAACTATAGCTATTGACCAATGTCAGTCTAACAATGATATAGCAAAGTTTGTATTTCTAACTTTTCTTATACAATTACAATAATTTTTTTTGTATTAACAAATATCATTCTATTTATAAGATGTGGCAATATATTATTGGTCAAATGCAAACAGTATGTGAAGATGTTAGAAAAAAATATACTTGCACCATATAAATTTATACATCAAAATGCTACTTTTCACTTCTATTTTTATTATGCAAAAATAGATGATTGTCTTCCACAAATTCTCCAGTTATTTAGAGCAGCTACTTTGCCAACAGCTGAACAAAATGCCATGGTATGTTTTAAAGTTATTATGTATATTATTATGTTAAAATCTTTGAGATAAATATGACTAAATTATTATTATTATTATTATTATTATGTAGATTATGGCTATTGTGCACTCTAGACAATCCAGAGTATCATTTGATACATCATGGTTAGAAGATTTATATGAACAGGTAGTACTAGAAACTCAAGCAAATAAAGTATTGCCTCTTGTTATAAATCCAGGAAGAATACTTTTAACGACTTCAAGAATTTATTTTCAACCTTATAATAATTTAGATCAAGTATGTATTTTACAATGGTAATGATAAAATCATTAAAGTAAGTTATTGAAAAAATAGTTGGCTATACTATTGTAGTTGGAAAGCAAAATTTTTGATCCAAATTTGTTATTTTAGAGGTATTTTGTATCATTGAAAATCAAGGTCATTTTTCATGAAAATGTGAAAATATCAATTTTTAAGACATTCGTAAAAATTTATTGATACCATTACAGTAAACGTATCTGTGATACAGCCACAAGTACAGTGAATGGCAATTGTTCGCCCCTGTGCAGCAGTGAATCTCTCATATAACTAAAAATAAAAGAAAAAAAAGTTTAGATTAGATTTCATTTTAGTCGGTTGCCGTAATGCAGCCGGTAATCAATATTGATATATACACTGCAACATTATAAGTATATGTTAACAAAATTCATTGTAATGGGGTACTGACAATTTTTTTACGAATATCTCGAAAATTGTTCATTTCTGTAAAAAATGATCTTGATTTTCGCCCTCAGCGATCAAAAATATAACCATTTTGTTTCCTAAATACTGTAATACATCTAAATAATTGTATGATTTTAGCATCCAGTTTTAAAAATACAACTGAAGGATATTGTTAACATTAATAAACGACGATTTCTGTTAAGCCAAATTGTAAGTGTAGTTTCTTTACTATTATCAATGTATGATTATTACAATTTAATATATATCAATTGTTTTGAAAATAGGGACTTGAAATTAAATGGTTACGACAACCAGAAAATAAGCTTGAACATTTATTTATATCGTTAAAAAGTCAAAATGATAGGGATGAATTATACACAAATTTATTAAATCAACCTACAGTTTCTTTAGAAAGAGTACCTCAAGATCAAATGACTATGAGGTGGCAAAATGGTTCTTTGTCAAATTATGATTATCTTTTGTATATTAATAGGTAACTTTTATAATAATAAATAATTGAAATAAATATTAAACTATATATTACAATTTAAGTTAAATATTATTTTTCAGTTTGGCAGATAGAACTTTCCATGATTTAACTCAATATCCAGTTATGCCTTGGATATTACAAGATTATACATCTACCGCAATAGATTTAAATGATCCTAGTATTTATAGAGATCTCTCAAAACCTATTGGAGCTCTTGAACTAAATCGATTAGAAAGATTAAAGGTGTATTTCTTTCCTGATACCTAAAATATATATGTCAGGAATAAGATAATAGTAAAATTATTATATTTCAGGAACGATATTTGGAAATGTCTGAACCAAAATTTTTATATGGGTCTCATTATAGCGCACCAGGATTTGTATTATTTTATTTAGTACGGAAGTATCCTCAATATATGCTTTGTTTACAAAATGGAAGATTTGATCATCCAGATAGAATGTTTAATAGGTATGTATGTTTTATAAAAATATATATTGTTGTGATTCTTTAAGAGTGTTAACATCACAATCTCCTGATGTTTGTAATGGTGGTAATAGTAAAATATTCGTCTAGTAATGATAATAAGAGTATGTGAATAAAATTTTTAATTGCACAGACAAGGCAAAATTTTATGGTAATTGCTTATATTGTAAAAGTACATAATTACTCTGTCGACTCTGCAGAATCGATTTTTTGTTTCACTCTTACCAACAAAAACACCTAACAGTGTAGCTGACGTATGGAAAAATGTTTTGGTGAACATGTCTGACTTTAAAGAACTGATCCCGGAATTTTATGACATAAGCAATGGTGGTGATTTTTTAGTAAACAGTTATGGTATTGATTTTGGTTATCGACATGATGGAACAAAAATAGGAGATGTACAGTTACCACTATGGGCAAATGGTATGTGGTTTATAATTTACAAGAAACAATTATTTAAAATTTAATGTTAATTAGTTAATGAATCCTAGGACCAGTTCATTTTGTACAAGTATTAAGAAATGCCTTAGAGAGTGATTATGTTTCTCAAAATCTTCATCATTGGATTGATTTAATTTTTGGATATAAACAAAGAGGAATTGAAGCAGAGAAAGCTAATAATGGTAATTTATTTAATTATAAAAGTTCTAATAAATAACATTTATTTTATCATATATATTGTATTTCAGTATTTTTCCATTTATGTTATGAAGGAGCAGTAGATTTAGATACTATTAGAGATATTAATGATAGACATGGTTTGGAGATACAAATCATGGAATTTGGTCAAATACCAAAACAAATTTTTACTTTACCACACCCAAAGCGTTCTGTATTTATGCTAAATAAATTGCATACTAAAACTATTTCAGTATCAATTGAGAATGAAATAGGTATATGACATATTATTTCAATTCATAAAATGCATTATGAATACATATGATAAAAAACAATTTCTTTCAGAAGACAAAGAAAATCCTATAGAGAAAACTTTTAAATTACATGAATTAATAATGTTCCAATCTCATAAAGAAAGCGTAAGCAGCATTATCTTAAGAAGTAAAGAAGAAATTAATGAAGTAATATCAGTTGGACAAGATGGAATGCTTAAATTATATAGCATAAAAAACAAAAAATTAACGCGTAATGTATCTTTATCATCATTACCTCTTTCTTCTTGTGTATCATATTATACATCTTCTCATCGTAACATATTAGTTGCCGGTTCCTGGGATAATACACTGTAAGCATATTAAATAAATATTTCACGTGTACGTTTCATATTTCTATTAATTAAATTATTTTTATACTTCTATTAATTAATTATTTTTATAGCATATTTTATGATATTGAGTTCGGCAGAGTAATAGATGTACTACAAGGACATGAAGATGCTGTTTCTTGTTTAGCATTAAGTGTTACTCGTCGGATTATTATTTCTGGTTCATGGGATTGTACAGCAAAAGTATGGCAGAGTTATACTTCTGGGACAAAAATTAAGCCAGCTGAGTGCCTTATTGCACAATTAGATCATGATGCTAAAGTAACTTGTATCAATATATCAGGGTAAAATTTCATATACTTTGTAAATAAAATATAATGATAGTATTTTACTCAAAAAATCTTTATTAGTGAAATATTTGTAGAGATGAAACGCTATTAGTATCTGGTACAGAAGATGGAGAAATTTTTTTATGGAATATGGATACGTATAATTTGCAATTTACTGCAAAAGGTACATTTCGAAGTAACTGTTTTTTCAATTATAATATTAAAATAAAAGTTATATTCACTTCATTTTCTATAGCTCATAATTGTAAAATAAATGCAATGGTATTTGATCAAGAAGGGAAAAGCATAATATCATGTGCAGAGGATAAAGTACTAAATATAATTGATGTTTATACAAGTACTCAAATTTATCGTACAACTATAGAATATGAACCTTTAACACTAACATGGTTCAAAAGTTTTTTATTAATAGGCGATAATAATGGTAATATTAATGTTTGGAACCGCCAAGGTGCAGTTTTTATCACACAAATACGTTGTCATGATGGTACAGTATCTATTCTATATATTAATTTCTTACACTTACATGAAAAAATTAAATATTCAATTTATATATAATTTTATTAATAACTAAAAAGACCATTATTTTTTAGGTCCAATCAATACATTATCAGTATCAATAGAAAATAATATAGTTTTAACTGGTGGAAGAGATAGGAAAATAATTGTATGGGATTGTAAAAATGTATAAGTCATGTTGTAATATCTATAATGACTGAAAGATTTTGTAGTTATAAATTGCATTATCAATTTATAGTAAAACTTTTCATTTTAGAAAATATAATATAGCAGAAAAGTTATTTAGCATATACATATTGTATTCATTTAAAATTGTTACAATATTCATATTAATAGTCTATCATCTGTTGTACATTTATAATATTTTAGTATAGTTTATGTCATATAGTTATCCATTCCTAACAGATTATAAAAGGTCTTAAATACAAACATTATGAATACATTTAAAATACTGTTTCTTTAAGATATGCTTTTTGCAAACTTGAGTCTTTAACAAATTTTTATGCATGAATTTATATATAATGATATGTATAGTTTTTACAATTTCTTTGGATATATTTTATAAATTCTAACACTCAGTCTTATTTTTTTATAAAAACGTAAATTTAAATACAAGGAACATAAAATTAATATAATTTATAATAATTATATTTAAACCTAGAAAATTAAGAAGTTGCATTTAATCTATAAAATGTGAATGTGTGCGTTTTAAATTATAGATCAAATGATGAATATTCATGATTTTTTAACTAGGTATTTTATATCCTTTGCTATGAGTACTTTCATTAATGATTGTAATTTCAATATTACGGAAAATAAATTCTATTTATTTTTGATATACTATCTGTATAGTTTTTTTATGTATCTTGCATAAAAATAAATTATACATTATAAATGTCAATTACAGCCTATCATTACTACCATTATTTTTTTATATTTTTATACACACATCATTTCCTTCCATTTACTATTTACTTGAACGATCCGATACATTATTTAAATGTGAATTATGCAGTTGCTTCAATTGTTCATATGTTATAAAAAATATGATATTCCATGGTCCCATTCTAAACCAAGTAGGTACGAAACCCTTATATAAAGCTAAAAATCCTTCATTTTTGAAAGTCTATAAGAACAATTTTGCATGATATTATTGAGAAGGGTAAGAAATATATATTTAATATTTCAAATCATATACCTGTACAAGGCAATCTATGCTACCACTATAAATATGAGGTGGTAATGTGCCACCTGTGGTACGTATCCTCCTTTGATTCATTAAACGTGTCTGTAATGACATCATTTAAGTAAAATATACAGATTGTAAAACATTTTTTAATTATACTTACACGGACAACATCTATAGGAGTAGAAGCAATTGCACTTCCCATACTAGCTATAAAACTGGACCTAAAATATGTAATTATGTGTATATGTATATAACTACACATATATTCAATATCAATTTGAAATCCTATTTCATTATACCATATTAAAGCAACCCTTATCCAGGCTCTATAAATTGAAAAATACAGCGTGATGTCTCTCAAAATTATAAAGAACATATAAGATACTTAAAAATAATATTTAAGAAAAAAATATTTAAGAAAAAAATAAAGAAATATATAACAAAATGAAGACGAAACTAAACAGTATAATTTTGAGTAACTCTAAGAAAATTTACATGAAATACTAAATGAAACAATTCATTATGCAATTCAAAGTGATTAGTTATCTGGATAACAGTTTTAATATTTATATATAAACAAGAAATATTAAACATAACTTCCATTTTCTCTGTGGTCATCTTAATGTCCACGTACTGCATGTGCCCATGTGCACCACAGTGTGAAAGAACCTGGAAATAAAATTTTTCACTTTTAGAAAAATATTACTTCCTTTTTAACCAGTATTAATATTGAGGAGCACAAATTTTTTGATTTAGAAATATCCATTACCTGCCATTCTTAAAAAAACATTTATATTATGTAGACATTTTAAAATTAAAATATGAAGATTTTTTGTTCATCAGTTACACATATCTATCATACCAGTTTGTGTTATCAAAGAACATAAATGGAAAGACTTTTTAATGAGATGTAATAAATAATTTTAGTATTAAAAATTATAAAATGTTATTGAAAGGATTGTAAAATAAAATTAACACATAATTTTAATTTAAATATACTCACATGACATCACATACTGTAAAAGAGCACATGAAATTTGTTTGCTTTAAAAATATCATGAAGTATTTGTTAGTATGATAGAAGTAAAATATATTTTACATCTATATGAAAATAGCCCGGATAAGGGTTTATTTATTATATTATATTGATATTAAAAAAAAGACTTGTACACAATTTAAACTAGTTTTCAAATAAACTGTTTTAATACAATATACATCTATCACCAAAGAACAATATAGAATTAAATAAAATATATGTGAATATAATTTACTTACATAAAATGATTACTAACACTATCTCCCAATAAAATCATAAATTTGTTTTTAGTGTAATCATATATAGGTAACTCTACAGCTGCAATAATTGCTGCTCTTTGGGCAGTAGGTCCTACACCCTGCATATAAATTTTTTTTTTATATAAAATCATATATATTTATATTGTTAAAATGTATAATCAATTTACATACCCTCCATAAACCAGAAATACCTTCATGGTGATATACATCTTGAAAACAACCAAATAATGATAAATTTGAGTTACTTCCAGTTACTTGCATACGAACTTTAACTACATCAGTTGGATTTGCTATAGCGCTTGAGATAGCTCCAGCTAACGCAGCACATACGACATTTATAACAACTAAGTCATCTGTTTCCCATTTATCCATAGCAGCTTTTTTTAAGGAATAATAGGTACCAAATTTTATAGTTCCATAAGTGGCTTGTCGTAATATAGCTGAACTAATTCTATATAATAAAAAGATTATTATTAATAAAATAATGATATTCTACTAATTAGTAGCAAATTATGTGTATATAAAAATTACACTTACCCAGAATATAAAGCTTTAAAACCTTCTTGTCGTGATATTTGAAATAAAGCATCAATCATGCCAGAATATTTCAAATGTGCATATTTCTGATCTAATTTTTGTCCTTGAATTTGAAGACGTGTTTTTGTTGTGTCCAACGGAAAAGTACCTAAGCAGAAATATATTTATAGAAATGATGATACATAACTTTATTAGATGGTATTACATCATATACCTAATTCTGCAACAATTGAAGCTACACCTCCATAAATAAAAGGTTTCCAATCATTCCACTGGCTCTCTCCCATTACAACGTTTAGCTATAATTATAATTAATAGATATAAATTAATTTTAATATAAATTTCATTGATAAATATCATAATCAAATTGTTGAAGCTATTGAAATCAATGTACTTCAAATTGACTAAATTCAAATTATACTTTAAATGATCTTTTAATACATTTATAGAAATACGAATAATCAAATACATGTGTGTACTTCTTTATGTAACAGACATCAGATTTTTTACTTAAAATTAATTATCTTTTAACAAAATTATTATAACCTATAATCACGGACTGATATAATCTATACGTATATTATAAATTTTGCATAAAAATAATAATTAATAATAATAATGACTTGTTGTATCAATGCTTTTATTCTAGTTGAAACTGATTAGTCGACAAATATGTTAAGTCAAGCATTCTTTTTTGAAAGTGTTCAAAAAGCTTGTAAATTAAAACTAATAGCTACAACCAATCATTGTGAATGTGGACATGATATAAATCCTAAATGTTCCTACATAAAGTTTCTGCATTGATACAAGATAAAATAGGATGTCGAAAAAAATTGGGATGTTTTTTATACCTTGGGATTTATTACGCAGCTATAAGATTTATAAACCGATTAATAGGAAGTTCAACTAAACATATTTTCATTAATTACTTTACAAAACTCAAAACAATAAATGGACTCTAGCAGTCCAGTATTCAAATTCCTATTATATCTGAAATTTTTACTTGACCTAAGTTACATAAGCATAAGCTCAGTAATTCGGGATTTTGGAATTTAGCTAAAAACAGTGTTGTATGTCTAAAAGAAAAAAAAAATTGTAAGCAAAAGAAATAGGAAAAGATTACCAAAAATGAGCATAAGACAGAAAGCTATGTAGATGTCATAATTCCTTATCCTTTAAACAAAAAAATTACTAACATAATGATATTAAATATCTACTTAATAATACATTGAAAAGAAATATTTGCTATTAAATAATTCTGTGATGTATCTGAATCAATAAATAATGATTATACATTTCAAAATTGAGATCTTTAACTATACGTTCATGTATAATTTTGATTTAAATTTCGAATGTAATTTATAAGCAATTGTATGAATAGATTCTAATCTATTGCTTGATAAATTTATAAATATTTGCATGTACGTTTGTCAGATTGAGTGAAATATAAAAGAAAGCTAAGAATCTAATTAAGAAAATGCAATTATCAACGTTTACAAATTAACCTTTCTAACTAATTTTTTTTGCATCAAAATGAAAATTTTGATTGTTTCTACTTAACCTTAACTAATTGTTAGTTTCACCATTTCACTGCTAGTTAGTGTTTCAGTGTTTATAAAATAATCAAATCATCCGTATTTTGGAATGTTTAATGCACCTGTGCGATAGAAATTTATTACAAAGTCAATGATATTAAATTATAAGGTTTTTATAAATAATTTATACGTAGATAGCTAGTTAAATTTAATTTGCGTAATTAAGTAGATTAAACAATATGATTAATGTCTTCTATATTAACCCGGGATTACCCACGTGGGGGTCTAGTGCCGGGATATACCTACACTAGACCCCCAGGTGAGTAATCCCGTGTTAATGCTAAGCTTAAGATATGAT
This sequence comes from Frieseomelitta varia, assembly GCF_011392965.1. Taxonomy (NCBI): domain Eukaryota; kingdom Metazoa; phylum Arthropoda; class Insecta; order Hymenoptera; family Apidae; genus Frieseomelitta; species Frieseomelitta varia. The sequence goes on along the minus strand of NW_025109948.1, from coordinate 342,323 downwards.
AATAAAAAAAAAACAAATTAAATTTTAATTTGAAAAAAAAGAAAAGAAATTAATTTGTGATCTTCTGTAATTGTATTCACAGTTTTCTTCGTATATTTCATTTAACCTATGAAATGCATGAATAAATATTTTTTTAAATATATAATAGAATTAAATGATAATTATCAACTGAAATTGATTTCTTTTTATATTAACAAAATTTTATTTAATAAAATTTGTACATTGTAATATAATTAAAATGTATCAAAAGTTTAATATAATTAAAAAAATATAATTTATCCTTCAAGTAAAAATCAGAAATGTTAGTTTGATACATGCTTATTTACAATATATTATGTATTTCATCTTGTTTTTTTTTCTTTTGTACAATCAAATGTACATATAAATACATATGTATCTATAACATAGATAAATCTTTTAATTAATGAAAGTTATAGAAAAAAATTTGTTACATTCACAAATGGAGCACTAGGATTATTTTTAATCAACTCGAACTGGAACTCTAGTATGTACTGTTGTTATACTTTGATAAATATATACCTGTGTTAGAATTGCAATGTCAATTATAACTTGAAGAGTACCACAAACTTCAAATTGAATTGGAGCTTCTCTTATAACAAAATAACACGTTTTAAATGCATCACCTAATGTCCACATTGCAACCATAACAATACTGGAATTACAGAAAAGTTATCTTATAAATGTTATTTAGGTAACTGCATTGTCGTTGTAATTTCATACCTCATTCCATTAGTTGATTTATTAAAAAAATTACGCAAGAATTGTGGTACTCCAAGCATGGCTTCTGTTAATACTGCAAGTAATCCTATAGTTTCAACAAATATTGGTACATCCACTAGTAGATATGTTAGAACTCCTATTAATGTTGCAAACAACAGCATGAAGTCTACGTAAGATTGAAAATCTGTCCACTTCCAAAAAAAATTTGCATCAAAATCTGTGTAAGTGTTATAAATTAAGGATACATTACTGTATATGTTAATAATTTGTTTTTCCCCTACAGTTAGATATACCTGAGAATACACGTTCTCTAGCTTTTATTACTTGATTTCTGCTTTGTACATTTATACACAGTTTAATCATTATAAACATAGTAACAATCATACATATACTTTGTAATAAAAGAGGTATTTCATAATGTTTTCCAAACCTGTGAAAAATACACACTATATTGTATATTAATTGATATAATAAATGAAAGCGGATTTTTATATGATGCAGATATACAAACCAAAAGAAAATACGTAACGTATTAGCTATTAAAAGTGTAAAGCATACATAAAGAGAAAATCCTTCTGCGCTATTCCTTTTTTTAATTTCTCTATATTGTGGTACATATGGAATAATACCACCAAATATTATTGCTCCAGAGGCGACCCAATTTGCTATATCTTTAATAGTTAACTGCTCATAGACATTATACATTGTAATAGGTTTTTTAATTTGCATATTTCACTATTTACGATTCTTTGCACATGCCTAATTTTAGGTTATGGCTCCAATTTTTCTGGATATCATATCGGTAATGAATCATTAAAATCAAATAAACCTGCAAGAAAAAATGATAAATCATATAAATATATATTACTCGAAAGTATGTAATTTACATACTTATCTCTAATTATGATTTCTACTTAACATTTGCTCTTAAAATTATACATATTGATATACCTACATATACGTATACATATACAATTTATTATTACAATTATAAATTTACTAAATTGAAAAATTGATATAAATTTCACTTACCGGTTGTAGGTAACACAATCGTGATACAAGCATAAAATCAAATTATTCAATCACAACCAAATTATACAGTCACAGACAAAGTATATATATATATATATATATATATATATATATAAGTAGATGTGGTAAGAAACATACATGTGTATGTAACATAGTGGTAAATATGTGCAGAGATAAATTGAAGCTGCGAAATTCAGAATCGCACAAAAAATGTATCTTGTTTATGATTAAATTAATCTGAATCTTTTTTTTCTAATATATAAATTCAAAACTTCATTATTATTAATTTTATACGAATACATTAAATTATTAAAAACATAATTATTTATGTAGAATATTAATATATCAGAATTGTAAAAAAAAGTCAGAGAAATTTTATTTATAGCCATAAAAAAATTCAAATTCTTGTCATAATTAATCATATCTAGCATAAAATGAAGAATGAGGTTGCTTAGTAACTCTATAGTAACAACTTTAAACTTGTATTTATATATGTTTATATATATATATAATGTATGTGTGTATGTACTTTACAGTATTTTTAGTGCCGTTAATAAAATATAAATTTTTGTTAGTGTTATTTCATTAATTGTTTAGCATTTTTGACCTATTTTTTTTAATTAATACGTTGAATTTTCAATAAGCATAAGACTCACAATCGACAAATATTGTAAGCCTGAAAAAATGACAAGATGCAATAAGAGTGAAGTTAATCTTAAAAGCACTGGTATGAAAAATTTCTTTCGTTGTACCATATTTTTCGATTTGATAGAAGTATCGATTTTTTACATTATTTGAGAAAAAATAGAAAAAAATTCTTTGTTTAACCTGTAAATTTATGTTATACATAGCATACAATCAAAATGGACAGAGTTATTTCGAACAATTAACAGCGTATAATTCTATGAGCCTGCATTTGCGACGTGTTTTATTAGCAAAATGTGCTGTTGATGCTAGAAACAAAACCTACATGCGTAGAAGAAAACAGACGTGTAAACAAATAGATTGGAAACCACGATATGTAAAAACGGAAATTAAAAATAATATAATTGATAGATTGGCGTATGATACTTCGTATTATCCAGCGGTAAATTGTTCATATGTAACTCATTTAATTGTTCAAAAAAGTTACACGTAAAATATGTAAATTCAAATCATTCTTTTATGATTAATTAATAGGATTTTTTAAGAATGAACTCAAAGTATTACTGCCAGCATGAAGATCAAAAGTACTTCACTGATCCCTTGTACGATTATAATGAAATCTCTTTACGATCAAGACTACACGTAGCTTGCCCAAGTTCATCGACCTTTAAAACAAATAGTTTAGAGCCAGTTATATCAGATAATAAAAATAAAAGGCAACAATCTTATACCCGGTTTAATAGGGACAAGAAAGTTTTTAATCCCATGAGTGTGAAAACTGCGGTAAAAATTCAAGATAGGTGAGAGGAAATTTTATAATAAATTTTGTATTGATAAGTTATATCAAATTGTAGATATTTATTATTTATTGATAAGTTATTTATCTTAAATAATATATGCAGAGTTGAAAAAAATTCGATATATTACGAATCTACTTGTGATTATTTATCACAAAACATTAATCATCTTTCATCGGAGATTAATACATCGAGAAATTACGGAGATTACGAAACTCCTCAAATATCTATTAACTTAATCGATAGTCACAAAACATGTACAGAAGATGAAGAAACGAAGTATGCAAAATTTATGTACGATATTACACACGAAATAATACTCAATGGTTTGTACACTGATAAAGAACTACAAGAAGTATTTAACAAGCACATTGAAGAAAACAAGACACTTCTAGATATGGTCAGAATAATATTACTTATTCTCACTTAAATTTACAAAATAATATTAAGTATATAAAATAACATACTTTATGTTTGTAAATAGAATCGAATGCTATATGAGATTTATCAGTTAAAATTCGCTTTGAATATATCGGATACTTCAGAGGAAGAAAAATTAGAGGATCTTATATGTGCTCAGCAATTATTAAATATTTCTGAAATTCGACCACCGACGCCATCAAAAGTTCTAAATGAAAATAGAGTTCTTAAAAAATTAACGGATTATCAGAATCTAGACGAAATTAGGCGTGATTCATTAAGCCGCAGAAAATCAGTTCTATTAATTGATGCTAATCCCGAGTTACATATAACTGAGAGAGATGTGCTAACATCATTAATAGAAGCCGATATCAATCCCAAGGAAGCTCGAAAAATTTATAGAAGACTTTCTTCTAAAAGCAAATCATTGGTTTGTTAAGTAAATTAAGTGTGATATGCAACTTACAAAAATTATTATTTATTATTTATTATTTATTAATATAAATATTTCTAGTTCAAACCAAACGAAGAATATGCTATGGGAGAAAACATTGACATATTTAATAACAGTTTAACAGAATCGTATAATGTAAACAAAGTAGATGAATCAAAAAGGAGTTCAATGATCGATGATTTTATAACACAAGAGAGTAAAGATGTACAAACATAAAAAATAATTATATAATACTAAACTATGAGAATACTTTTGAAAGAAAAGAATTCAAAAAATATATTTAATCTATAATTATATTTGTTTTACAATCAAGAAAGATATTTTAATATTGTTATTCTTTCTTTTATTAGTTTTACAATAAGTATTACACATCATTATTTTCATCCTTATTAATTCTTTTACATTGTCATTCTTTATTTCAACATAAAATAAAATATATAACAAAAAAATATATGTTATTGATGTGCATATGTAATAACAATATATAATTTATTCATTTTTACAATGATAATGATAAAGATCATTATATTTAATACACACATTCTGTATTATATAGTAGCTATAAAATTAAAACAATTATTTGTCATTATTCATACAAAATTTTTTCTTAATTCTAATAGAAGGATACAAAATGTATTTGTACACAGTATATAAAAGTACTTTGTACATAAATTTGTATACTTTGTACTTTGTTCTCATTTATATACTAAATTTATATAGTAATAATCTAAAACTTCAAAATTTAACTGTAAAAGCCAGAAGCATTATAAAATTCATTATAAAGGTAATAGTAATGTCTGAAAACAACTAAATAATCTCTTATTAAGATTTTTCTATTAAAAATATAATTATTATAATATGTAAATAATGTAAAATTCGTTCTCAACCTTAAAGAGAAATTTATAACAAATATATTTGAATATAGTTAATAATAATTTCACTTCTTTTCTATTTGATACCAAGATAAAATATAGAAATCACTTAATAAATTACTTTCACAATATGTAATATTCATTACATACTATCGTAGTTATAATAATAATAATAATAATAATAATAATAATAATAATAATAATTACTTAATTATGAGAAAGTAATTAGCAAATTCTAAAAAAATTTTCTGCAGTTATAATATTTTTAAAAAACCTAAAAAATAACTTCTTTTATCAACTACCATCTGATGCGTTTGAAGAAGAATCTTCAAATTCTGATACATCAAGACCTTCATTTAAAATACTTAAAAGATCTGTGACGTGTTTTATAATAAAATTTGGTTGTAGATCTCTTTTTAATAAGGATGGTTTATCCAATGTTGGAATCCAAATTGTATATCCTAGATTTGCTTTTATTCCACCTAGACATAATAATTTTGTCAACAATCATTATTGATATCATTACATTATTTTCTTTATAATACTAATTCATTATCAAAAAAATACAATATTTTCAAATTAAATTAATATTTGAATGTAATACTTTTAAATAATTTGCAAATTAATGTGTATGATAAACAAAATATACAATAATATATAATACCTAGGATATCAGTTTCCAGTTTGTCACCAATCATTGCACAGTTGTCTGGTTTAACATTTAAAACTCTACATGCTTTTCGAAATATTTCACTTTCAGGTTTTTCCCATGGTAGATCCCCTGACACAAGTATTACATCGAAATATTGTTCTAGAGAAAGTTTTCGTATTTTCTCCCATTGTGCATTTGAAGGGCCATTTGTAATCAAACCTAAGAGGTATTTTACCCTCAATTGACGGAGCATACAAACTATATCTGATGCCAGAGTCAAATAATAATATCGTAGATATAACCATCGTTCATAAATTTTTCTTGCTAAATATGAGTATTTTTCTCCTAGTGCTTTACTCCATAAAGTCATGCGCCATGTATCCAAGGTGTAAATTGTATTATCAGGACATTTTCTGAAGAGCTTCAAATATGTTGTTGTAATCTTCACAGATAGATCTTCAGGAATTCCATAGTCTTGCGTTAGTTCCTCAGCCAACTGCAGATAAAGTTAGAATATTACCTATTAGACAGTTTTTTTTACTTTACAATAGATAAATCAAGCAATATAAAAATAATTAACAAAATATAAAGTACACACTAAAGGAAAATGATGACTTCCACATTCAACACAGTTTGTAGCATAGCGTTTCAATAATTGGGGAAAAATGATAAATAGAATCTATGACAAGGAGTAATTAACATTTTGAAAGGAACTGTTTATTGAATGTGGATTATGATGACTGAACTAAACTCTTGGGAAAAAGGATATAAATGATCAGTTAGGAATTTAGGTCACTTAATTCAGTTTTTGATGATTACCTAGAAAATGCATTGATTCATTGAAATACTCGAGCCGATTAGTGGACACTCGAAGTGGCACCCGGTCGTTGCTGTAATCACAACAAAATCAGTTGTGCCAACAACAAATCTATATTACTTCAACTCTAAAAGCTTTACTTAAATGGTTGTTGGATGTTAACATTTATACTTATTACTGCAGATTGTATGCCATGTATTAAATGCAACGTAAAAAATAATTTTTATATAATTTGAGAAGTTTATTTAATGTAATTTATTTAGATTTTCTAACGCTAAGATAGGTAATAATTTAAAAGATAAAATACTTTTAAAATACTTTTCTTTTAATAAAAAGACCATTTATTATTTTACAAGGATATTCATTATACACAAACACTTTTTAAAATATATACATTCACAAACTGTATTAATTTCAAGTATTATCAAACTTATATAAATTTTTTAACATTACGAGTTAATATAAAATGTAAAAATAGTTTCTCCTTTAATATATATTTCAATATTTAAGTTTATCTTTTATTTCTATAAATTAAATCTGTTTAACTTATAGAAATATTTGACAACTCTTTTGCATGCCAGGAAACTATTTTCAGATTTCTATCCTACTTTTATATGATATATGATTGTATACAGGTTTATAAAATTTTAGCTGAAATGAATCACTAGGATATATGTAAGTGTTATTTTGATGAGATGACAATTATTAATAATTTCTTTAACATGCAGTATAGTATAATGTAAAAAAAACATATACACAAATAAACTTATTACTTAACAACATAAGAATAGATTAATAAGAACTAAAAAGAATAGATTAAATATTTTAGCTATTTTATCAATATGCAGATATATAATATTTTCATTTAAATATAACAATAGAATATTGATATAAATTTTTTAAACTGTTTTTAGTCTCCAAAAAGATGTTTTCCAAGTTCCATCATACGATGATTTCTGCATACTGTTAAAGCTCCATGTTTCTTCAAAACAGAAGCAGCATTTTCATCTGCTTTAACTAAATGACACAACAGATCTTCAAAAGCAAATTTTACATTTGGCTGAAGACTTCCTATCTTTATTTTCTTGAGAATTTCAATAATTTCTTCTGCCCAACCAGATTCAAGAGTAAACTGTGAAAGCCAAGGTATAACTTGTAACACTCCAGCCATTGTTTGCATTCCAAGAAACCATAATTCCATAAGTTCCATCCACCGTTCTTTATACGACATGGCAACAACAAGTTCAGTGGGATCATTGCTTTCATCAATTATATATGCATCCCACAAAAATCTTATGGTAGCCTGAATGTATCGACATATAGAAAAATCATTTTTCTTGACACGTGCTGCCTGTTGTTTTAATAATAGTAATCCCAGTACTGCAAGATGACCATGCAAGACTAGATTTTCTGGAATTTGTTTAAGTTCTGGGAGATTATTGAAAATAAATTTCAATAAAGAAATAAATGTTGGTGATTCCTCCACTAATTTTGCCTCTAATACAGTAATATTCATTAAAACATTACACACAGAAACCATGGCTGTCCTTGAATCTTTGATTGCCTCTGATACGTGAAGGTCTAAATCTTCTTCTTTTTCTGGTTCTTTTAATGCTTTTAATCTTTCTGCTTTTGGTATTGGTGGCTTTTTATGGTGTACAATTGTCCAATGATAAGATAAACATTCAAACAAGATTTCTTCTTGTTTATGTTTAATTAAAATCTTTCGAGCATCTTCTTCTATAGCTAAATAACATAATGCTGGCAACAGAAGTCTCAACAAGTCAATTTCACTTAAAGGATCATGAGTAACTAATTCTCCAGATGATGTTGCTTCATCACTTTTAATTTTAGCATTTGCTTTAGCCTTCTCTGACAATTTTCTATTTCTGTGCGCATAAAATGTGTCATTGGCTATTGTTAATACATATGGTAAGACTGTATAAACTTGAGAACGCATAGCTGTTGTTTCCTGAGTAAGCCATGCTGCTAATACTCTTATCACAGCACAAATAAATATTTTTTCTTTAACATCTGTTATTTCTTTCATCTTAGATACTGCAGTAAGTAAACCAATAATTGCAGCAAAAGCTCCTTTTAAAACAGTATACAATGACTGTTTTTCTTTCTGGTCTAAGTCCAATTGATCATTAGTAATATATCCAAGAGAAATTTCAATAATGATAAAGCAAGACGTAACCAAATCTGCATTTGCCATTATAGTTTTTAGTTGTTTTCCTTCCATCTGCATTCTAACTTCTATAGATGCTAATTGAATCAATAATAACAAAAATACTTTTGGTTTCTCTTTATCTAATAAAGCCCATTCAGCTCCCAGTAAATCTAGCATGACAGAAACAAGTTTTAATGCTGGATCACGTTGGTTTTTACCTATCTTTGATCCAAGAATATCAGACAAAGCCTTGTGAATGCTAGATGGCCAAGATTCTTCTTTAGCAGTTTCACTAATTATGTTTTTTCTACAAGACATTAATAAAGCTTGTAAAATTGTACATAATTGAAATTTTCTTTCTGTGTGATCCGTTTCAAAATCTAATGCAATTTTGTTTATAATAACATGGAAAGGCGTGGAATCTGTTGCATCCCATGCTTCTGGACCAAATTTCTGAACTAAAGTAACTAAAATGTTCAAAGCTTGATCCGTCTGAAAGCTTTTCTCTGCATAAATATCACACATTTTTGTAATTGCTTTCTGTTCAAATAAAACTTGTTGTCCAGGAAGATATTGTGCAATGTGTTGCAAACATGTATATGCTTCACTAACAATAATTAACATGTTATCATCTGCATCTTCATCAGCTTGTGATACAATTTCAAGTAATGCAGGTATATGAGTAATCATGTCAGGATGAGAAGCTAATTCTGGTTCTCCACAAAATGCAGAAAGTATAGATAATGCTACAGACTTGTATACTTGTGGAGGACAATCCACAGGAACTACTTGTGTAGATAATAACTTTGTTAAAAATTTTGTTCCAATAGCTTCAAATAATACTTTCTTCTCTGCTGCTGTACAATCTTTACTATCCACTAATTTTGTAATCATAAACAATGCAGCAAATTTTTCCGAATCAGTTTCAACAGACTTTAAAATAGTTTCATATTTCTTTACATTCTTTGAAATACTCATGATTGGAGTTTATTTTGTAACAATTTGACAAAAAGAAAATACCTATTTTCCTTATATTCTCAAAATATTTTCCTAATTTTATTCTTTATTATACAATAATAATCTTCCAAATGCAATTCACAAACAATTTTAGAATATTGATATTTACTTAAATAGCATTTAAAATTCACTGAGATTTATATCTTTCACATGTCACAGCTAAAAGCCAACTGGCATTACTCCCAGATCAAACGCCTTAAAACTAGCCTTGCCCTTTGACACATTCACTTAGTCAGACAGAAATAAAGCTGTACTACCACAAATGTCAATTCCATAAATGCGTGTACATTAACATTCAAATATGAATTATTAGCGATATGAAGTCAGTAACGTTTTTTTTTAATTTCTTTTTATTTGAAGAAATATATTAATTTTTTATGTTAAATTTCGTATTAAAAAGAACAATATGAAAAATCGTTTAGAATAACCACATTTTATAGGATTTTATTGGAAAACGAATATACACATGGTTCTAACATAACCTTTTCCACATGAATACAATTGTACAATTAACTCGTATCTCAAGAGCGTGAATATCTTCGGTAACGCGCTTACACGCTTTTTCTACGTTCTGTTGAGCGTCTGGAGTGTGCAGTAGGATCGGTCGAAAATAACCATTCGAGAGAAAGCACTATATCAGGGAGTCAGCTCGTATTACACAGAAGGTTCTATTTTCGTACGATCCTCGTATCCAAATGGAATTGAAAGATTAAACGTAAACGTAATTACTACGAGATACTTTTTTTGTTTTAAACAAAATAAAAAATTATCATAAAAACAAGAAAATATATTGTAAAATTTACAAATTAATATTGTAATATGAATGACTTCTAAGTTTCTTAAATATCATTCGTCATTCAGTTACAACTCCCGCGCACTCTCCAGAGACGTAGTAAACACATATTTCTAATACATTAACCAATACTGATCGTTTATACATATGCATACGGTTTTAAATATCAACATAATTTCAAATATTTTAACATACCTTTCGACATGTTTGATTGTCGCCCTTTCTAGTCTCGATGAGGGTATTATCCAGATCGAAAAACACAGCGCTTATAGATATATTTGATGAACAAAAATGTTTCTTATGCAAAGTCGCCATGTCATTGGGAAATTAAATTTGTTATCAATCCAATGATGATTCAATGAGGCATAGAAACATATAATATTCATGTAATGGTTCCCCTTTGAAAGCACTCTCAGGGACAAATATACAATTGTCTTAATGATCAGACGTCAGAACAGATTATATCTATCTTGTCTCGATCTAATGCCTTTCGCTCCTGACCTTTTTCTCTTCCTTGATTTCATTTCGAATGAAGAGACATCTTTAAGAGAAACTTTTGTGTATTCATTGTCGATAAATACGTAATCTAGTTTTTATATTAAACCTCAAACGATTTTAATTTTTATCATTTTTTTATAGACTTGGAATTATTAACAGAGTTAATTAAAAATACAAATTTTGTCGTGTTCGTTCACATTTATTTTTCATATTTGCATATTTTCATTTCTTTGTTTGGAATGTAATAGCAACAGGTATCGATACTAACGTAATTGCCAGATACAATACCGGAGACAATAAACAAAAATTAATATAAATAAAATTTTATATAATAATAATTTATAATTTTAGTGTTAAATATTACATTATCTATATAAAACTGAGACAATGATAAATAATTTAAAGTTTGCTTTAGGATTGATGGTGTGATATTTTGGCTCAAAATTAACACTTGCTTTAAATTCGTGTTAATTTTTGTTCGTTCAGCTATATTATATTCTACTAAAAAAGATGACAGCTATGGCAACCACAGCTAGTATTCAAGGGGATGAAGATTTTGAAGAATATAATCCACAGGCAAAATTAATAAAAACTCTTGAGGTTATAAGTTAATTTTTTAACCTGTATCATATCTTCTTTATTTTGTTTTTTCAATATTTACAAAAAATAATTTATATCATGTATGAAATTAAAATATGTAAAATTATTTAATATATATTTATATATGTATTTTTTCAGGGAAATGGCATAACAGCAGCCGATATAAAAAAGTTAGAAGAAGCTGGTTATTACACCGTGGAAGCTGTAGCTTACGCACCGAAAAAGTGTCTAATTGCTATCAAAGGTATTAGTGAGGCCAAAGCGGATAAAATTTTGCAAGAAGCTTCAAAACTTGTTGTAATGGGATTTAAAAGTGCTACTGAAATTCATCAAATTCGTTCTAATATTGTTTTTGTGACGACTGGTTCCAGTGAATTGGACAGATTATTAGGAGGTGGTATTGAGACTGGTTCTATTACAGAAATATTTGGAGAATTTAGATCAGGAAAGACACAGTTATGTCATACTCTTGCTGTTAATTGTCAATTACCAATAGATATGGGTGGTGCAGAAGGAAAATGTCTTTACATAGACACAGAAGGAACTTTTAGACCTGAAAGATTAATTGCTGTAGCTGAAAGATATAAAATAGCAGGAGATTCTGTATTAGACAATGTAGCATGTGCTAGAGCTTATAATACAGACCATCAAACTCAATTATTAATTCAGGCTAGTGCTATGATGACAGAATCTAGATATGCATTATTGATAGTAGATAGTGCAACTAGTTTATACAGAACTGAATATTCTGGAAGAGGAGAACTAGCTGCTAGACAAACACATTTAGGTAGATTTCTCAGAATGTTACTTAGATTAGCTGATGAACATGGTATTGCTGTTATCATAACTAATCAAGTTGTGGCACAAGTTGATGGTGCAGCTAGTATGTTTGGTGGTGATCAAAAAAAACCAATTGGTGGTCATATTATAGCTCATGCAAGTACTACAAGATTATATTTACGTAAGGGTAGAGGTGAAACTAGGATATGCAAAATTTATGATTCACCTTGTTTGCCTGAAAGTGAAGCAATGTTTGCAATAAACGCAGATGGTATTGGTGATGTCAAAGAATAACAGTATTAAACACTTATGTTTCTGCTATAAACACTTATGTTTATTGAAAGAGTTATTTTAAAATGTACCTTCCTTCTATAAAATATAAATTAGCTTTTGTATTTAATTAAAATTAGGTATACATAATTTGTTTTATTATACAAAAAGTAATGTAAAGTTAGAAATAGTTAAATAGTTATTGTGTAATATATGATAAAGTCTAATGAAAAAAAAATATATATGATAGAGGTACATATATGATAGGCATACATAAAAGTAATATATCAAATATATATAGTAGCAATTAATAATATGTCTATATTTTTATAAATAAGCTAAAATTTTTATATGAATAACATGTGCCTTCAAAAATGAAAATAAATTACTTGAAACTTTCACAAAAAATTTATTTGTAACCTATTTTAATAAATTAGAAATCAATAGTAAATATAAAAACTAGATTATCTAAAATCTAGGAAATTTTAGTCGTTTAAATCGTTCTTTTTTTGCTTAAAAAATGTATATAATAAGTTAATGCATAACAAATAATTCTTTAATAATAAATAATAATTCAATTGTGTATATAAATATCAAAAAATAGTTGTTTTCGCATAAATTGCAATATTTAAATTGTACCACGAACGAAATATATTACACATGTGGCCATTTTATCGACAGAAGATTATTTCACGAACTGTGTTTCAATATTTTCTACGGTCTTTTTCATTTAACGCTAATATTAAGAAAAGAAGAGTTGAATTTGTAATTCTAAATATCAATAAAAAAGTTAACCCTTTAGGAAATAATTTTGTTTCAAGGTTGGTTATGTGTTATATGACTTATTATTTTACAATGTGATATATATACATATACATATATATATATATATATATATATGAGTATACATGTATAAAAAATCTAAATTTTTGCTTTAACCGTATTTCTTTTTAATATTTTTGTAAAACGTTATTATTATAGAGAAGTTATTATTTAATATTTAACAATTGTGTGTTATTTAGACATAAATATATAAATATATAATAATATATATATTAAAATTTATATATTTTTTCAAGTATAGTCAATAAATTTATTATTGTAAATTAGAACTTTGCATTCCAGTGTAAGATTGTTATCTACAAAAATGAGTGAAGATATTTCTTTATTTACTTTACCAAATAATCAGCCAATAATTGCTTTAGAATGTGACTCTGCATTTAATTCATTAACAAAAAATGAAAAATTATATGCACATTATTTAAGTCAAGCTGCGTGGAATGGTGGTCTTATCGTATATATACAAACTTCTCCAGAATCACCATTAATATTTTCCCTTTTACATAAAATTTTTATATCTGAAACAATAAATGAATTGAAAAATAATGCATTTAACGCTGGTATTAGTGAAGATGAATTTACAGTAAGTAATATAGAAATAACAGTTCTAATTTTCGAAAAATAGTTTTTAATGTTAATTTTATAATTGTATTATATTTTAGGCATTTTTAGTATATTCTTGTGGAATTTTTGCAAATGCTGGTAATTATAAATCTTTTGGTGATAGCAAAATAATACCAAACTTGCCTAAGAATAAATTTGAAGCTATAATAAAAGTTTCAGAGGCATATAAAAATAATTCCAAAGAAATTGAAGAGATTTGGGATAAAATTCAAAATATAATATATTTTATAGAAGGGAAATTAAAATCTTTGGGATTAGGTGAAAAAGGGGTTACAACTTATTTTTCTGCTAATTGTACTGACAAAGATGCAGAATTAGTTAATGATTTTATGCAAAGTAAAGGATTAGAATCTTATAATGCTAGATGTTTTAAAATAGTAAATCAACAAAATGATTCTAAAACTTCAAAATATATGGATGTGTATGAAATCAGATTGGCTTCTGTAGAAACCAATAATGATACTAACATTACACTGTCAGAAGAAGTATTTAAAAATGCAAAATTTAAAATTACGAGAGGAGACTATAGTAAACTTTTGATTTCAGTTGTTAATAATCTTCAAAAAGCAAAAGAATATGCTGCGAATGAAATTGAAAAAAATATGTTAAATAAATATATACAGCATTTCAAAACAGGATCTTTACAAGATCATAAAGATGGTTCTCGTTTATGGATTAAAGACAAAGGACCAGTTATAGAAACCTACATTGGTTTTATTGAAACCTATAGAGATCCAGCTGGTCAAAGAGGGGAGTTTGAAGGATTTGTAGCAATGGTAAATAAACAAATGTCCAAAAAGTTTGCTACATTAGTGAGTAATGCAGAAAAATTTATACCAAAACTTCCTTGGGGTAAAGACTTTGAAAAAGATGAATATTTAAGGCCAGATTTTACTTCATTGGATGTTCTAACATTCTCAGGATCTGGTATTCCTGTAGGTATAAATATTCCAAATTATGATGAAATTAGGCAATCAGAAGGATTTAAAAATGTTTCTTTGGGTAATGTACTTCCTGCAAACATGAAAGTGGATGTGCTACCATTTTTATCTGAGCATGATCAAGCATTAATGAATAAGCATAGAATAGCTAGTTTTGAAGTACAAGTAGGTTTGCATGAACTTCTTGGTCATGGAACAGGTAAATTATTGAAGAAATTAGAATCTGGTTCATACAATTTTGATATAAAAAAAGTAAAAAATCCTCTTACTGGAGAATCAATAAATAAATTTTTTTTGCCTGGAGAAACATATGATTCAAAATTTGGCCCAATGGGATCTTCATATGAAGAGTGCAGGGCAGAAGCAGTTGGATTATATTTATCTTTAGAAAAAGATATATTGAGTATATTTGGACATGAAAATTCTGTGGCTGATGATATAATGTATGTTAATTGGTTATCATTATTATGGACTGGTTGTGCGAAAGCTTTAGAAATGTATCAACCATCAACTAAAAAGTGGTTGCAGGCTCACTCTCAAGCAAGATATGTCTTACTTAGAGTTTGTTTAGAAGTTGGCAGTGATTTTGTCAATGTTGTGGAATCTGAACCAGAAAAGAATTTATTATTAACTGTTGATAGAACAAAAATTTTAACAGTTGGTAAAAAAGCAATTGGAGAATTTTTAACCAAGTTACAAATTTATAAAAGTACGGGTGACATTGAAGAAGCCAAAAAGATGTATGATAAATATAGTGAAGTACCCGAGACGGGACCACATCCATGGGGGCGTTGGAGAAATATAGTTTTGGCTCATAAAGAACCTCGAAAGATATTTGTACAATCTAATACATTTGTGAATGGTTTGTATTTGTGTAATTATGCATATTTATTATGAATTTTTGCAATATTATTAATTTATTTATCATGAATATTACAATATTATTAATTTATTTATCATGAATTTTTGCAATATTATTAATTTATTTATCATGACACAGGTGAAAATGAAGTAGAATTAAAAAACTATGAACCCAATTTTGCTGGAATGATTCAATCTTGGGTAGAAAGATTTCCCTCTGCAGATGTTTCACAAGTTCTTATTGAACTTTCAGAAAAAGATAAACAACATTTCACGCTTGAAAACTAATTATTTGATACAAATGTTGGTAAAAAGAATGTTTGTATATGTATATATGGATAAAAACCATATACATATACAATTATGAGAAAATGGCTTACTTTTTAATAAATACTGTCCTAATAAGATTAAATATATTTGTAAAATTATAAATTTTTGTTCTTTTATTGTCTATGCAATAGAAATTAAATATCTGTACATTATATTTTATGAAAAAAATTTTTTATAAAAAGCATAATCATTCCGTAGAATTTAGTATATTTGAATATATGGCGCGCATTTTTTCTGTCCATGCAGTAGTGGATTTTAATTGCGCATGTATATTGATTTATCAAATTGGCGGGAAAAACCTGAAGAACATAGTTGTGTGTTGTGTAGTAAAATGGTGTCAGAAGAATCGTTAATTTCGTGCTTTTCTAATTTAGGATGTGATATTTCCGATAAATCTGTGATCGATAAATGTAAGTTATCTATGAATTTATTTTAAAAATGTAAAGTGTTTACTCCTAACCTATATAAATTTCCTAATTTATTAGAGATATTTAATTAGAAATATATTCTTCATATTTATACTGTTATATATGTTTTCATAAAATATATAATAATAAAATAAATATATATTTATGTATTATATATTTATGTTTCGTAACTTCCATAAAATAACTTTGAGAAATTTATATTTTATAACCTTACTTTGGAACGTTTATACTGTATCATTATGTTTGTATCTTCTAACAAAATTAACTTATATATTTAGAATTTTGTATGAAAGTTAGTTTCATGATTTATATATTAATTTATATATTAATATATTTCTAAAAAATTCTTTTTAACTAGGTATTAAGCTTTGTCACGTTTATAACATAGATGAGGAAAAATTTATAGAGTTATGGGTAGCATATACAGTTCCACAATCTTTAAATATTAATCCAACGATAGACAACCTTATTAAATTTGAAAAGGAAGATTTAGAAAAGATTAACAAATGTTCTTTAGAATTTTCTACCCAAACAAATATACATTTTGATACACAATCTAACGAAGAAATTACGTATCCTTTCAAATGTGTTTGTTAGTAACAGATTAAACATCCACTTATTTTACTTATTTCTTTAAGTTCATGTAATTTTTACATATTATCCTTACATATACTTGTTGCATGCAATACTAGTAATAATGTCTTGGATATATACAGCAATGGAGAATGTGCTACATTAAAGGTAAGATTTTAATTGAACTATTTTTATTTTAATATTTAGTTATTTAAACTTTAGTAGTAAAATATATTTTTGTTAATTAAAAAAATTTAGAAATATTTGACATATAATTTATTGAAAACATTTTTTCTTTCTAATGAAAATATTTTTTAAATGTAATGTGTTAATAACTATATGTAGAGTGTTGTATTTTTTATTGATTTTTTTATTGATAGTGAAGTCTTATTTTCCTTTAATTTTAAATTGGCTATTTGAGTTCAAAAATTGATCATTCTGCTTATTCTTTCTTACAAGAGGGAAGGTCTCTACCCCTGTAATGGTTTTTTGCCATTGTTGCCAGATTTATCAAACTACTCTTTCTTAAGTTAAATATTTGAAATTATAATCAAGTTTATAATCTTAAGTTAGATATTTGATGTATGATCAAATTTTCTTATATAGAATGTTTCTATTTTATTATAATTAACAATATTTACAAGCATTTTGCTTCTTAATGAAAATATTTTGTTCGGAAATATATATTTTCTGTCATTGTATTAAAGATTTAACAGTTTTGTCAGTAGATTATAATTACAAACGTTCTATATTATACAAGATATATGAGATTTTATATCCTTAAAATGTAATTTTCATAAAATTATTTACCTACATAATTTTATAGGATGTTGTGTTTTATAAGAAAGTTATGAAAAAACTGTTGTCTTTTTAATGCAGTAAAATACAACATAAGTATTTTTTAAACATTACACTTTCTTAGGAGATTATTATATTACATATCGAAACGACTTTTATATTGAAACTCAACCTTGGCAGTGCAATGATATACATCGCTTTGGCAACACCGTTGCACATTCTTTATAGTCGATCTATGGTCTATAGTAGCAATGACGTAAGATTCTACCTGAGGATTTTAGTCTTCATAGAATGTTTGGAATTCTACTTTACAAAATTATACGAGATATTATTTTTTACTTTTTTACAAAATTTTTCCTTTTTTTCTATCTTTCCATTTGTTAATATATTACGATTTCAAATTTATATTAACAAATACATGTAGTGAATTATATACAATTTTTAATTAGGATAATTTAAATTAGGATAATTTTTAATTAGGATAATTTTTATTTGTATTGAAATTGAAATTATTGATTACTGAAATTATGATTATTGTTTTTCTGTAATTAATAAAATAAATTTTCAGTATAATTATGTTTTTCTTACTCTGCATCAAGATATATATTGGAAGGTTTTAATGTATATTTACATGTAATTAAATTTTGTTATATTTTTTTTTATTATAACAATATGGAAAATCTCACGAGATTACAACATTGTTATTAACAGTTGTGTCATTTATTATAAATTAAAGTATCCTGTTATACGTTGTGTAACTGTCGATGTTTAACGTTAATACTAGTGAAATTTTTGATGCTATTTCCCGGCAGGTGGTTTCTTGTTTCGAAGCGTTGTTGTAGGATCTTGTTGAAGCACCGTAATTCCCGCCACAAAAATCGTCCAGGTAGATCGCCGCCATTATCCCCTCTCCTTCTTTCTCAGTCTCCCACAAAGGACACTCTTCGATGGAGGGGAACGTTAGATTCATTCTTATTGGTAGAAAAAGGACAGTGTGCCTTCTTATATCGTATAGAGAGGGGTTCTCGTTCCATCTAAGAGAGCTGACCAGATTTCTTCAAAGGTACGATTTCAGTTTTCAAGGACCCAGACTCCATTATCATCCTGATGCGCGCGTGCGCGCGCGCTTACAGAATTTCCGAACAAAGCGTTTTATCTTCCGTTTATTCGTATACTTGTTTCTCGAGTTGCACTAAAATTCATGGATAGCAGTTTGTTCGATAATTGATTTGTTTCTACACGAGTTAATAGTTAATATTTTTTAAAAATAATACGGTACGATCAAATATCTCGATGGCGTCGAGTCAAGACGCTACCGCTTGTTTGTCAGCGAGTCACGCGTAATCGAAGTGTTTTATCCAGTGATTTGCCGGTTAATTGTGTATTTTGCAGTTCATATTTAAGCTATACGTTGTGTGTAAATTTCATTGTGAAATAGCAAATGATTTGTGTAGGGTAATATTGCACAGGGGAGTGTATAATGTGTATTACATGTTGAAATGGTCGAGTAAAGCGTCAGCCATTATGAAATTCGGTTTGAGTGAATTTCATACTCGAAAGTCATTCCGCCAATCGTATAACGTTCCGCGTCATAACGACCTGTTGCTATTGTTGCTGCTATTGTTTATTCAATTTTTCTTCGCTCCTTTCATCATTTCGTACGATACAGTTCCGTATTTATTGTAGAAATGTGCTAAATTGACTACATAAAAAGCGGAAAAAGATATTCATATTGCGTTGAATTGTTTATTCACATTGAATTTATCATTAGATGTCGTTGCAAGAAACATACGATAAATGTACTTGCTAACGTTAGGAAGGTTTACGGATAACCTTAGTCACATTGATACACGCGCGCGTATATACTGTTCACAATAAGAACAGCACTAGTAGCAATAGTGTATAAGAAAGAGAAAAATGCTTATAGTTGTGTGTGTACGCGAATGTCGTCGACCGTTCGTTCGTTGGTTGAGAGTTCTGAGCGTCGCGTCGCGTCGCTGCAACCTGTTGCTTCGACTCACAATTAGTCGCATGCTTCTTTAGATTTGTTTTGTTATTTCAATCTTTCGATATTACATTATTATAATAATGATGTCTCTGGTTATGAAGCAAAAGATATATACGATTAATTTTTTAGTATATTTTTTATATTTATGTCTAGAATTACGTATACATAATTCGTTCTGTATACGCATATGAATACAAATTCACATGCACCGGCATGTTTATTTTTGTATGACAATATTTTATTGTTAGTAATTTTACATTTTTTTTTGGAATTGAAACGTGGTAATGGATCGAAATTTTTGATCCATTACGACGTTCTGCACTTGTAAAAGTTTACAAAATTTGCATAAAAAACGCAATTGCTTTTGTTTAGTAACATTAAACGTACGTAAATTATAACAAAAATTTAGCTTTCTTAACTACTTTACTATTGTAGCTTTCTTAACAGTAGTTATTTGAAAGATCTGTTCTTTAGGGAGTTGCTTACATCTATCAATTAAGTACAATTGACCAACAACTGACAGTCCGATCTCCTTCCTCTCCTTGCTCCAATTTCTAGCTCTTCGACGTTCTCATATATATATATATATAAAAGTAAGAAATTTGGACGATGTATAAAAAAGGAGAAAAAAAGTATTTAGGTATTTTTGTTGAAAAGTGAATGAAATATTCGTTTTGGTGGCATGTTACAATTGTATCTGGTAAAAGTTTCATGTTATTTCCCACGGTATCTCTCTGAATAGTGGGGCAAAAGATTGCCAGGGGCGGATAGTTCGTAAGGGGTAGAAGGAGAAATAGTTTCCCGACTTTGTGTGTTTCGTCAGAAAAGAGGGGGAAAGAGGACAGCTCGATGATCGATCCGAAGTTTTTCACGATCTGCTATCGTTCAAACAAATTTCCCGTCCGCATCTCTTGATATTTAATGAAACATTAAATGTATTAGCATATATTTTGTGAATGGGACTGTATATTTCATTTTCTAATTTATTTTTCTGATACTTTTGTAATTATATGGAGAGAATAGATTATTTCGAAGGATTAGAAACATGCTGCAAATTGATCAGTTATCGCGAAAGAAAACTAAATATATTAATTGAATGTAGAAGCATTGAATGCAAAGTAAGAAGAAATAGAACTTGATCGAAACAATACATAATAGAATGCCGTGATTGATCAAGTTAATAATAATAATTAACCTTTCTCGTTATGTTGATTCCTGAACGCTGACTGTGCCGCAACTGTATACTTGTCATTGCAACGTTGTCAGTTAAAATAATCGTTTATCTTGCTCTTTTCGTATTTATTCATCTTTTCTTGTAATTAATATTCAGAAAACAATTTCTAGATATCGATATATCTAAATAAAAGCACGACGTTATATTCGTATGATGCAACGTGATAAGGTGAAGACGACAGCGCGAAAGAGAACAAAAAAAAAGGAGAAAGTTGCCTGAATTTGCCAAATGAGTGAAGGTCTAGTGCACAGGAGATCAAGTTGTGACTAGATCCACACTCATTAAGCACGTTCAGGTTCAAACATCGTAGCGTTTCATTTATTAGTGATTATAAAATAAGTTTTCCTGTATTAGCGTGCAATCGTTTCGAAAACTTTGTTTATGAAGTCGAGTATAATGTAAAACAGATAATTCCATAGACGAGTATGAATGTGGTGCGCGTTACGGTTTACTTCGTGACTAGATACATACTCGTCTACGGTGATCTGTTCTACTCTGAAAATATTGTATATATGAAATATATATAAATGTATTTTTAATTTTCACTAAACATTGTTTTATATTATTGTATAGAATTGTAGTTCTATTTTTTTTTTAAGCAAACTAAAAGAGCGAGGAGTCCAACTACAGAGACAGAAAGTAACAATAAATTACGAGCAGTAGATCATACGTTTACACCGCCAACTTATACACCGAAATCGTAAGCACGCTATCTAATCATTTTTTACTTTATACTTATACGTTTTTATTCGATATTAAATAAACTTCCATAATTATTATAGAGATGTTCCAATACGTGCACCCAGTACAGCCGTTAGGGGCAAAGTTCTTTTGCTTTTCGGCCCTGCTATTCACAATTGGAAAAAAGAAAACGAGCTTGATATATCGATCGCTAAGGCGGAGAGTCCTCATGTACCGAAGGATGCAGTATATATGTATGAAATGCTCTCCAATCAAGGGGCCATTCTTACCAAGCATTGTCAATGCTTTGGTGAGCGACTGTGCTATATTTGGAACACGATGGAACCTCCTAATTTCAATATGCATTACGTGAGAAACATAGCGCCTACGAAACCAGTTGCATTTAGAACATGGGGCAGAATACTTGTAACAGTTGAAAAATCTACTGGCAGGAAAATTGTTATGCTGGAGGGCACCAAAAGACTTAAAACTAAAAAAAGTGCTCCCATTTTATATTTGGATCTTAAAGCAATTAAACATTATTCGGTGTTTTCTGGTCAAATAGTTGCAGTCGAGGGTATTATCGCAACTGAAGATACTTTAATAGCGAAAAAATTGTTCGTTAAGGGATATGCACCAATATTTGATGTACCAAAGTTATCAAAAGAAATTAAAATTTACGTTGCGGTTGGTCCTTTTACGACTTCTGATAATTTGAATTATCAACCGTTATGGGATCTTATGGAACATGTTGCAGAAAACGAACCTGACATATTAATATTAGTTGGACCTTTTGTAGAGTATACACATTCAGAAATTAAAAAATGTATTTTAAAGGAGACTTTTCAAGATTTTTTTGATAACCTTTTGTCGAAGATTCTAAAATATTTGCAAGGGTATATATCAATTAATAATATCACGTTAATCTTAAAACGTTAATGTTAACCATAAATTATTATTAATATTATTATTCTTCATAATTTAGGAAATCTACACGCATTGTATTAGTATCTTCTAACCGTGATGTACATCATCATCCGATTTTCCCAACACCAGAATTTATTCTAAATACAAATAAACTTGGATCAAATGCGGCGAATATTTACACTATTCCAGATCCATGCACAATAAACTTAGATGGTTTACACATAGGAGTAACATCGGTCGATGTATTTAGACATCTTATACAGCAAGAAATATCGTAAGTGCATCAATATATAGGTAATGAAATATATATTTTATTGTAATGAGAAATTTTTTAGGAATGCACCTGGAACGGATAGGCTCGGTCGTTTAGCCGACCATTTGTTATCTCAGTCCACATTCTATCCTGTATATCCTCCTTTTCCCGGTTTGAATCTTGATACCAGACTTTGGAAACAATACGCGTGTTTTGAAAAACAACCGCATATATTGATTTTACCTTCCGACGTCAAGCATTATTGCAAAGTATTAAATGACTGTCTCATTTTAAATCCCGAACGATTACACAAATATATTTATGCTAAATTATGTGTACGGCCAGTGAGTGACGGGAAATGGGATCCAAACCAAGTATCTTGTGAAATTGCAAAAATCTGATTGTTCATATTTCTGTTCTCTTATATTTTCTATTGCGATGTAATATTCAATAATTAAAATTCATTGTTTATTATCTGAGATATGTTAATAAAAAGAACTTTGTGTTTTAGTTTCATACTTTTATTTACAAAAAAAAATGTAATCGCGCAATGATTCCTTTTTCATTGTAAGTAAAATTTGAGTTTATTATTTCTCCGATAGAGGTTAGCACTCGTCATATTTGAAATTCTTGTCTGTATCGTAAACGTACGATGGCGCCACGCGAACAACAATCGGAGCCATCGAGTTTTCTGCTTCTAGTGA
This sequence comes from Frieseomelitta varia, assembly GCF_011392965.1. NCBI lineage: Eukaryota > Metazoa > Arthropoda > Insecta > Hymenoptera > Apidae > Frieseomelitta > Frieseomelitta varia. Next base: position 318,560 of record NW_025109948.1, on the reverse strand, counting down.
GTTGTGGAATCGGCCATTGCTCCAATATTTTTCTTGTGATTGAAAATTTTTAATCTCTGATGGAAATAGAAACGTGTATATGAGTATCGAGGTAAGTTGTTTGATTACTTGTTACATTTGTTTTTTTGCTATGTATTTTTATAAAAACAGTAAAGATAACTGGGCATCAACGATCTGCCAAATTTTGTTCCGCCATCTTTGTTACAAATTCGTTTACATTTTGCTGTGTGTATTGTATTTTTTGCAATTATTTCATACCTCATGTTTTTATATTAAATTCGTTTTGGTTGGTTGATTACATGCGTGACACGATTTGTGATTCTGTAAGTCCGTCTTCGAATTTGTTTTCTGATCTTCTAGTTAACTGTGTGGGTTTAACAATTACTGTTATGGCCTTGGTTTTTTCGTCCAAAAAAACGATAGTTATGAAATTAGGCATGTGATGATAATAAAAGTGTGATACTCCTCTTGTACTGTAGTTTTCGTCTTCTTTAAATCAGTAGTTTAATATTTACTAATGCGGTATTATTTCCTGTTAGATATAAAGTTGAAATTTTATTACATAAATATTTCTATAGGTGTATATATTTAAAATTAATTAAAAAATTAATTATATTTTAAATAAAATAGTATATGATTTTACTACATTTTATGAAGAACAAATAAATTTATTATTTACAAAATATGCATATGCATTTAAAAAATGTTAATAATAAAATTTTTAAATTATTTCTCGTAAAAAATTTGAAGATTTTTAAAAATATATTTGCCAAGAAATATTTTCGATTTGTAAATAATGAATACGAAAATTTTTAAATATATAATTAATACTCTTGATTATTTTATTGTAACGTTACTACAAATATATATTTGAGTTATTAAGTAAACGTTGGTTAAATAATTATAATCAAAATTACAATATTCAAAGATGGAAAAATTAATTATATATACCGACGGATGAAATTAGAAATTTCTTTATTACCGACTTTTATCTTTTTTATTTTTGAAGGTAACATTACATAAAGTTCAGTGTATCATTGCTGTTGAATAATTTATTTATAAATATTGAAACAAATTTTATTGTGGTTATTGTTGTTAAATTATGTAGAAGAAAAAATAAAAGATCATTTTTATATATATTTTTAATACGTCTTTTATTCAAAATGTAATTTGCATATGTATTTGTGCATGCGAAATTAATTTTCATTATTCTTCATGTAAGAATTGATTTAATAAATAGATATTTATTAAATAAAGCTTTTTAGATTGATATTACTACAGTTTTCGATTCTTAAATAGTTTGGCGTTTAAATCGAACGTAATCAAATTAATTGAGACGATCCAAAAGATGTTCGAAATATATATAATAATATTTTTTTATATAAATTTTATTTGTATTTATAAAAAGATGTCGGAATTTACGTAGTACCACAGATACGACACAGTATTGAGAACATGAGAAAGCGAGAGTGCCATATCGATCTGGTTAGTTTGAAGTCTACCTACCTCAACCCTACTTATACTTTTACTGATCGCTTTCATCGGCATAGGTTTTCTCTTGTATTTTTACTTGTCAATTTATTCTTGAGGACACGTATTTTTTGTGCACAATCTTTCTTTCTACGAAAAGAGTGCCTTTTATTCTCTTGACGTTTTCGTATTGGTAAATTAAAAACGCGAGATGACTATTACTTGTATGTTTGATACAAATCTCTCGATGGCTATTACTTCTCGCGCGAAGTGTGTGGGAAATCTTGAAAATACATGCAACATCGTTTATATTATATTAATAATTTGTTAAAACATAGTTATTAATAAACAGTCGTAAAATAATTGTTTTATATATGAATTCTACACAAACACGACCGATATGTTTTCTTTGATTTACGCGACTTACTTAATTTTCTTCACTACGTGTCAAAAAGACTAAAAAATATAATTTGTAAAATCTCCTCTTAAAAAAAAGACATTGTTGAAATACTTTGACTAGAATCTAGAATCTAGAAATACTTCGACTAGAATACTACAATTTTCACTTCCCATCATTAAATACAGAGAAAAGAAACGCAAGTTCATTACCCTTGCGTAATAAAAATTACCAAGGCGTAACTTTTCAATATCAACGTTCAACCTACATTTCCTTGTTTACATACCAATTCTTCCCACGCTTGCTACGGTTTTTCGATCATTTCTTTGGTCATCTGAGTTCTTTTTTTCTTTCTTTTTTTTGCCAATAAAAAAACAGCAAAATACACCCGATGACATAACAAAAAAAGGGAGAATTTAGACGAACGTTGGATAAAATCACATATATATGTGATACGTAAAACGTTCGGTTAAAAAGGAGACCCGATAGATAGGTAGGTTTTCGGGGAGGTGGGTAACGGCATCGGCAGATGAAAATTCTCCGAGAGTCTACGCTGGTGGGCTGTCTTGGGCGGGCGACGGCTGTGCGCAAAAACGGCGGCAGTCAAGTTCAAGGCCACCGGCTACTTTCCTTTCCCCCCTCGCCGACGCGATGGTGAGCAGCCGCCGCCTCCAGTACCACCACTGCTGCCGCGCGACACCATCGCTACCACCGTCACAACCACTACCGCTGCCGCCGCCGTCATACCCACAGCCACCGCCCCCGCCTCCCACCTATTCTCACCCTTCCATCGTGGTATACACGTAGCACGCATAACGTCAGTAACGTATCAACTTAGAACTATTTCGGCTATGGGGGTAAAAGGGAGCGTTTCGAGGCTCGATCGATCTACCTAGTCGTCCTGAAAGTTCAACACCGTTTCTTCCTTTCACATATTCCCGAGATGTTTCTTTATTCTCGTCGTAGAGATCTTTTGCAATCAAAGGAATTGTTCCGTCTTGAAAATTGAATTCGCTCTTCCCCCTCGTTGCATCTGAAACATCTTTAAAGGGGAAATTCAACTGTCGAAAGATCCGATTGAACGTAGCTTTAAGACCAAGGGTTAATGACCGATTGATCCACGATCGTGATAATATTCACGGTAATGTCTCGCTTTTGTATTTGTACAGTATGGTGACAGTTGTCTTTTAGATTGGAGCTTGTGGTCGCTGATTTTATCACCGATAAATACAGCCCGATCTAACTTCGTGAAGCTTCTAAATGCAAACGGTTTGATGTAGAACGTAGGGATACTTCAATGAAAAAAAATTTCATTTGTGCCGTATGAATAGTAGATACTTTTATCTTTCATACGTAGCTAACTGGATAATAGAAATCATTCTTATAGTTATTCCATAGTGATCTCGAGGACGTTTATCGTTCTATCGATAAAATGTAATAAATGAATTCTATACGAAATGCTCTGTTTTATCTGCTTGTAAGAAACTGCTAATACGAGATTAATTAATCGAACAAGTATGTTGTACAAAAATTCTGTTCAATTATTCAACGATCAGGTAATTAGCAGAAGTATACGTTTGGTGGATTTCGTGGCGCCCGGTGTTAGGATCGGCTGGCTATTACCGTATCCTCCGAATTGCCGTCAGTCGTGTACGGCTCGCCGTGCCGTCAACGTCGTGGTAGGGGGCTGGTATGTACATACGTCGCGCGTGTGCTCGCTCGTGTTTTGCTCATGAGTGCTCCGGACATTAGGCATCAAGATCGTTCTCGCTTTACGTAAACGTAAAAGAGAAAGCGTGAAACAAAAGCGCAATATCACCGGTGCCATTTGGATAGAGTCGTCGGCCATGGATGCATGGATGTACGATGTGGTAGGTGCTGTCGATACATAACCTTTTTCTTCCTTTCCTTCGATCTCGTGGCTTTGTTTACGTTGCTGCGCGCGCGTTCCCCGCTGTTTTCCGTTAATCCGTTCGATCGATTACGAAGCAGAGTCACGATCGTTTCGAAATAAGAACGTTCAAAACTTCAGTTTCCTTTTATTTAATTCGAGGAACTGAACATTACATACAGGCCGTGTGCTCGTATCGAGTTCCTCTCGATATATCTCGAGCATGTTCGTTTCTCTCTCGATATTATCCGCAAATTTCATGATTCTTTCTTGTTTTTCACGCAGATCGGTCTGATTGCATTCGCGGCGTGTTCGAAACTCGCTTGTTTTCCCGATGCAATAAGAATACGTGCATGTATATTATCTTTGTCGCATACCATCAGTCAGCTTTAGCGACAACTCGGTTATTACGTTACGACGTGTCTGTTAGGTAATCTATCCTGTAACTCGCAGATCGTTTTTCCACGCCTGCCGGTTTTTAACGTTACCGTTTCACTCGCGATTACTTCGATCTTTTGCAATCCCCCGTTTCCGTTAATTAATAACTGGAGCGGCGATCGCTTCGAATTAAACAGCTTGACACGCGTGATACGCGTAAAATATTTGAACAAACCTGTAACACAAGTTCAAGGTACCGTGTAAGTGTTGACTGGAAATATTTTATACACGATTCGCATACACGTGTGTCGGTGAGTGTTGTCATGAAAAAGTTGTTTATTTTGATGGCAATGAAACGCCTAAATTGGTCGACCTTAGCCGAGAAGCTTTTACCAAATACTTTTTCACATCCGTGGTTTTTGATCAAAGTTTTCGAGAATTTTGGACTTAATTCTCTGTTTTTTACAGTTTTGTTTGAAATTTGGAAATTCGTGTCTTCGCGGGCGTAGTAATCGATCGTGCATGAGGAATAATGACTCGTTAATTTTTCAAAGAGAAAAGATATAGATAATTCTATTAACCTTGAAATATTAAAAGGGACACGTAACAATTATCTCGCCTTCTTATTTAAAATCGTTTCAATTGTTTCGCGATAATTGACTTTTTTCGCGACCCGATATGTATAAGACGATGTTCAACGATAACGAATATAACAAAAATAAGTTTATACGTACCTGTTAGGGATTGCGAATTGTCTATAAATCTTTTGAATTTTTTTCATTTCAAAGATCGATGTGTTCGTTCAAAGATCACTCTTACACTTTATTGATAACAAAGATAATTATATACATATATCACACTAAATATATCCACGTACACATATACATGTTTCTCGAATTATTATGCGCAAACAAATCCATCTCCGAAACATGTCATGTCGGTGGAATTATTTTTTTTTTTCTCTCTCTCTGCTAGAAACTGTGACAATTTTGTAACAGCGTATTTCATGGCTTATATGGTATTTAATTGATTAAACGAATTATAAAACGATCTCGTATGTATCTGTACCCACGCGATACAAGGCTTACGCAATTCCACGTGCATTAGCCAAATATGTATGTGGAATCGCTGGTTTCACTTTTTCAATTTCATTATACTTAGCATTTCGATCGAATGCGTAGATCGTGTGCCAATATGGTCTTGAATCTCATTGATACCGATTTTTGATAAAACCCTCTCTTTGCCAGGGAATAAATATTGGCCAATTTTATCTCTTGCAATGTTTGCGAGAGATAATCACTCGCGAAATTTCGGGTTTGATTGCACGTGACGCATATGGTAAATCGATGAATCGGGTTAGGCTGACACCGCAACGGAAATCAATTTAAAGTTGTGGATTTCAACATAGAAAGTTTAGCAGAAGGGATGCTGTTGGAAAGTTAGAAAAAAAAAAAAGAAAAAAATTCGTCGCGAGGATGCGTCAGTAGATATTTTCGAACACATCCCGGTCCTTATTTCATGTTAGAGAAATTTTTAAATTGTTTCAAGTCTAGCCTTGTATCTTTATGGATTTCCTACCCTACGCTTATTTCTAAAACAAATACGGTTTCTTTTTTGTTCAGCAGTTTTTATTAAATCGTAGCGTTGAAATCTCTGGTTTGTGTTTTTGCTCATAACCATAAGGTAAATGCTGTTACACGAAGCTAGGAATTTCTACGGAGCGCGTTACCAAAAAGAAAAAGATTGACTAGCTTCGTTCAGTTGCGTTTACAAAAGACCATTTGTTTCTACGTTAAAGTATCATCCTCTTAGTGGTATGTTCACTCTGAGGATCTTCGCTTTGATTCTCTCTCCTCGAATCTCGATTTATCGCACACACCGCGAAATTATTACGTGCCGTATCTCCGTGTGTTTGCGCGTTTATAGACATTTAATTTGTATATCACTGTATATCACAAAATTGCATCGTGTTGCCTTTTTTTTCTCGATGGAATACAAATCTTTCTAATCGCGAGTCTCAACGATTTACATTGAACGAATTTACTTACGTTGATGAGGATACAAATTGCTAAATCGACGATTAAAATCGATGATACATATAGACGATGATGAATCGATTTAATAGAGTAGAGAGCCGATTTAACAGGGTAGATGAAAAATGCTTGAAAGACAGGCATTGACAGAAAGTGATAGTGCAAACGAGTGATTTGGCAGAACAATTGTAATTATTCGAATCGACTAGTTGTTGAATGCCGGATATGGTGGGGCCCCTGTCGATAGGCTACCGTGATTGACGATTGGCCGCACCGGTCGTGGCGATGATGCGTTGTCTGGTTTGGTAAGAAACAGGCTGCGTAATCACCAGCTTTCGGAACTTGGTCCGAGTGGGGAGCATTGAAGTTTTCAAACTACGAGATGACGTCATCTCGAAGTTGGGTCAGCCATAACCTTGGCCAATGCGCGAAACAAATTCTTACACCTACGCATGATTTTTACTTTTTGGACAAGCACACTTTCCTACAGACAACGTCTCGGTCACCGTTAGTTTTTCTTTCCACGTTTATTGAATTGGTTGGCCAATCGTAAAATACGTTCACTGGTAGTTTGCGAATCTTCTCAGTCCGTTTGAAATTTTGGGTAATTCAAAGTCCAAGTTTTATTGAAATATATATGTGTATATGTGTATATATATACGTATTTGTCTAAAATAAAAAGAGGGACGTTTATTCGTCTTTATTGCACGGTGAAAATTCGCGTTGAAAGACGACAGTCAATTCACCGAATCGTTAGCCGAGGCTAGAGATCAGAGACTCGAAAAGTGAAAGAGCGTCATTCCAAAATTAGCTCGGCGATAATCCTGATGTTATTATATGCTGACTCGTCGTTGCGTTATTTTTTATTGGGTAAACTTGCCTTGAAATCGGAACATGGTCGTTACCGAAGCGCTGGCCTTGACCGCGACCCAGGGTCTTCATCCTCGGGATATCGATTTGTTCTCTCTCGACTTCTAATTCTGTATCCACCTGTATATAACCCGTAACATAACCACAGCCACTTCGCGAGTAGTATTGTAATAATTCAGGGTCACAGCGATCGACTTGTTGCGAAATTGCGGGCGTACAAGCGTGCCGTGTAAGTAAGTAAGACATACGCCGCGCGGCGCTTTTCCTTTATCGGGAATTTATCCATAGGTAATAAACATTCGCCGTAACACGAGAGAATCGGATGGTGTCCGGTTCCTTTCGATCGTCTTCGATCACGTGCCGTGGTGTCTCGAGTTATCGAATGAAGAGGCTTGCGTAATCTGGAAAAAAACCATTTCCGTCCAACGGCAGAATATCGTTTCGCGAAAAATAGCGACGTGATTCAACCGATTCGACCCGAAATGTTTGTCGTTGACTCGTTTATCAACCGTACGATTCCCTTGCGCCTTGTTCTTATCGCTCGATTCGCGGTTTAGGTAATCGCACGCAAAGGTGATGTACGTGATGATTTTCAATCGTTATAAGAGAGAAAGAGAGAGAAAGAGAGTATCAGGATCAAGTTATAATGTAACACAAGCGTTAAATACGTTACAAATTCGAATACATAATCATCATTTCGTTTGGAGCTTCGTTCGAGTTTAGGCGGCGGCGTGTTTCCACGAAATTTCCAATTGGTTTGCACGTACGTGTAACGCTCTCTGCAAAAGATCTCGGTGTGTGAACCGACTCGAGTGTTCTCTCGATTTCTGTAAAACATTGCTGGCGGATGCCATTTTTTCAATGTTGGCACAAACGGGACGAGATCTAATTTGCAACAAGGACTCGTGATTGAGGAGCACGACTTAAAATAAAGCGATCGCAGCTACAACCGCTTTTTATTTGCCACCGCTTCTGCCACCTCTAGACTTCTTTTTTCTTTTTTTTTTTTTCCGCTTACATAATCGGGCTCGTTTAAAAAAAAGTTTGGACTCATCTCGTGCGTACCTCGAAAATTTCGATGGTCGCCGATATAGCGACTTGGTCGTCGAATCGAAAATACTTTACACTTGCATATATATATATACACATGTATACAAACTTGCGAAAGACAGTCGTTGTTGAACATTGTTGAACGATGAATGACAATCATTACGGGGGATGTGTTTTTGATCGTAATTAAGCAGCGTTATTGCGATAGAAATAAAATTACGGCTAGCCAGGTACAATCGATATTCAGGTCATGGCTTCCTCTAAAAATGGATGCCCGATTAAAAGCTCCGTTTTCTTTTCCTCTTGTTTTCTTTTTTTACACGCCGAGTGCGTGTACGTATGCGAGAAGACACGAATACCTCCTTCAAAACGGAATAATTAACGACCTTGTTCGCCACGACGTGTTATACACGCGGAGATCGTTTACGCGGAATGAAGCAATATAGTCAACGATTTCGCGCAAATCTCAAGGTATGCAGGTCTCCGAGTGTTCAATGAGAAAATCATCATCGATTTCATCGAGCAGGAAGACATCGCGTAGCTCTCCGGCCTGATTTGATCCGGGCCAATTGTTGGAATTCCACGTGTAAACCCGTCAGAAGCTGTACGAACGCACAGAGGGAAACGGGAGAATGAGAGCGCGGATAGATGTGCACGAGGAGCATCTGAACACGAGGAAGCTGAAACGGAGCAAGATAGATAAAGAGAATAGGGGATTTGTTGCGAGAAAGAGAGAATAAGAGAGAGAGAGAGAGAGAGAGAGAGAGAGAGAAGCTAGAGCGTGGCTTGAACAGAGAGGCAGAGGGAGAAAGAAAGAGAGGAAAGTCAGACAGAGGGACTCAAGGTCGGCAGAGTCGGCTGTTTCCGTCGGAGTTCGGCGGCTAAAATTGTGTGTTGGCGCGGTTCTGCGGCCTTCGCGAACGTGGCCGCTTCTCTCACAGAAAAGTCAAGTTCAAGGCTAACCAGATATCGCGATACATTCGTTTCTCTCCTCCTCTTCCTTTTTTCTTCTTTTTCTCTTTTTCATTTCACGCTCTTTCCTTCCGTCTGCAGTTTTGGTAACTGCTTAATCGAACGGAGGATTGTGACGGGGATCTGGAGAATGTGAAAAAAATCAAATGTATCGCCGATGACTCGCAGGCTCCGTGGCTTGCTTCATGGATGCGCGCTTACGCAATCCCGATCTCTCTCCTCTCCCTTCGTCTCTTTAAACTTTCTTCTCCTCGGTCGTACCTGTTTTTCTTCTTCCCTTTTCCTTTTCTTCTCCCTCTCTGTCGTCGCGCTTTTCATTTCTGACGGAATTCGCACGGAACTCGAGGGAGTTGTGTCACTATCGTCACGGCCATCATTATGTATCGTGGCCGAGTGTTCCGCGCACCGTGTCGGTTTTTATTTCATTAAACTAAACGTGGGAGACGCGCACGTGAAGTACTTCGCACGACTAGCCAAGTTCGAGGCTAACCAGATGCTCCGATGCCTCGTGTTTTCCTTCCTTTTTTTTTAATTCCTCGCTGTCGTTGTTCCTTCTTTTCTTTTCTTTTTTTTTTTTTTCGTCTGTCCTTCGGCTGCCACGCGAGATTGACAATTCCCAATCTTTATCGATTTCTGTCGTTGAGAGAGAGAGAGAGAGAGAGAGAGAGAGAGAGAGAGAGAGATAAGTGGAGCTCGCCAAAATGGAGCTCTCGATCGGAAGAAAAGTTCCGTTTTTTTTTTTTTATGGACGCGTGTGTTGCGAGAACTCGAATAAAATCGATAGCCCCGGCGTTCGGTATGATAGCCGGGCGTTTTCCATTATTCTGTTTGTGAATGGCTGCTCGGCGATTCACGTAGAATTGAAATCGAGCGAACGATATGAATCGGTGTCGAAAATGGTCGCGTTGCGGTGATAAGGTGTCTGCCTGCGAGAGATAGATTGCAGCTGGGGAGCGCATAAATCTCCAGACACGCGTCCCAAGCTCTCGCAAACGATCGTAACTGCATCTCGCAGAAAAGTCAAGTTCAAGGCTAACCAGATACTCCGCGCCTCTTCCCTTTGCCCCTCGGCCCCCTTTCTGCGTGCATTTAATATACGACACCGAGGGCAGGAGGGTGGCAGAGGAGCAGGCTTACGCAATCCTTTCACCGTTACTTTGTTCACTATCGCTCTACCTATCCACTGTTCCTTTAAGGATACCTTCCTTTTCATTAACTTATGATTCATTTCACTCTTTCTTTTTTTCTCATATATATTACCGTGTTGCATCGTACAACAACGATTTCTAACCCTCGGATCGTTATCGAGTCGTTAAAGAGAAAGACAAATTAGAATTAGATGAGCGAGAAAGTAGAAGATTGAATTAAGAATCTACACGCTGCTGATATATTCCGGGAATGCTACGGTGCCTACGGTATCGTGAATTTTCTGAAGTCAATTCTAAAAATGCTTGAGGCGTTGGTCGTGCTTAAAAATAGCGGCAGGAGAAAAAAGTGCAGCTGACTGGAAAGCAGACTGTCTCTTCTTTTGCTTTTCGGCATTTGCCACGGTTCGTTTAAAAGTAAACGTCGTCAAGGCTGTATTATATGTCGGGGGACAGGTAAGAGAGTAGGAGACGTACGCGGAATTGTAAGATGTTCTTCTGCGTTGATTGTTTCAGGTTTGTATGATGCCCGGTGGCGGCACCGAAAATATGATTGGAAATAATAGGACCATGGCGAACATTAAACAAGAAATTGAGAATCCTACCACCCCGACGCAGAATTATCAAGTTTGTTCACCGACCACTACGCTACAGCATCAAGAGGTATGTATTTTTGAACAATTTGCGCAATTTTCTCCGCAGAGAGAACATTGTGACCGATTAAAAATTTCACATAACTTGAAATAGCCAGTGCAAAGTAATAAGTATTACATAATTTTTTTTTTCTGTACTTTGCAGGTAATTTGCAGTAAAATAGAGGTGCCAGCCGACTATGGTGGGGGTGAAGGTAGCCCTGGTAGTCCGGAAATGCATCATTGTTCGTCAACCACTCAGCCTTTAGGAACACCCGAGGTAAACAGTGTGCGAACTATAGCTGAAATTGTATTCTTTTGCGAGGTTATTCTGCAATTCTTTGTATCAAGACTCAACGTGTTGTTTTATTTAGGAAGGCGTTAAAGAGGAAGACATGATACCCAGGAGACTTTGCTTAGTGTGCGGCGATGTTGCGAGTGGTTTTCATTATGGGGTCGCGTCTTGCGAAGCGTGTAAAGCTTTCTTTAAAAGAACCATACAAGGTAAGAAGAGTTCTTTCTGCGCTTGCAGATATCTCCTGAAAAATTTTCCAGGTAGCACCACGCAACTATAATTAAATATAATATAATACACATAGTATTTAAATATAACATAGTTGCAGCAATACGATTTTCTTGTTCCCTTGCTGTTGGTATCGGGATATTTTAATTATCCGTACCCACGTGCTACTGTTCTAAAGCGGATGTATTCATAAAATTGATATTGGTGCTACCTGGATGAGAACCATGTATATTACAATAAAATAGCGAGTAATTTCACAGGTAATATTGAATACACGTGTCCTGCGAATGGGGAATGCGAAATAAACAAGCGTAGGAGAAAAGCATGTCAAGCGTGCAGGTTTCAAAAGTGCCTTAGACAGGGCATGTTGAAGGAAGGAGTCCGATTGGATCGTGTCCGAGGAGGGAGGCAAAAATATAGAAGATCCACCGATCCCTACACGCCGGTGAAGACAGCTCCGTTGGAAGGTGATTTTTTTAATAATTCTTGCTGATATATAAATATCATGTTCCGATCGCGATCGTATCATTATAGAACGTATAGCTCCGTATAGTCTCGCAAACACGAGATTAAATCTTTGATATTTTATTCTTTCTAGCAAACATAGCGACAGGAGCTTCTAACGAAATAATAAGTAAGCTATCGGGTCCTTTCACTCTTTATTTTATTCGAGTCGGATACTTTGATTCGTTGGTAGATTCTTTTCATCTTAACATTAAATCATCTTAAGCCTGACCCAAGATGTTCAAACGGTAAATCTTTTAATTTATTGATAGATAATAAAATGCTGGAAGCTTTGGCTGCCTGTGAACCAGATATGCTGCAAGTATCCAATATCTCTCATACTCTTGACACAGATCAAAGAGTACTTGGACAGTTATCTGACTTATACGATCGGGAACTGGTTGGAATAATTGGTAATATATAACGACAGTTTTTTTTTATCAATATAAAGTTATATTTGATTATGGTTAACCAATCTTTTATTAAATTTCTTTTATTAAATTTCTTAACCAATCTATTTAAAATTCCTCTCTCGAAGGTTGGGCAAAGCAGATTCCTGGATTCAGTAGTTTAGCTCTAAACGATCAAATGCGGCTACTCCAAAGCACGTGGGCCGAGATACTGACGTTTAGTCTTGCGTGGAGGAGCATGCCAAATAATGGTAGATTAAGATTTGCCCAAGATTTTACCCTTGACGAACGACTTGCACGCGAATGCCATTGCACAGAGCTGTACACACACGTGAGTAGATCTCGAGTCATTATGTACATTTACATGTATCGAGTGCATCTATATATATTGTCTGTTTTTTGAACAGTGTATCCAAATCGTAGAAAGGCTTCAAAGATTGGGTTTGACCAGAGAAGAATATTACGTTCTGAAAGCGTTAATATTAGCAAACAGTGATGCAAGATCAGATGAACCACAAGCGCTATATCGTTTTCGAGATTCTATTCTAAATTCCTTATCGGACTGTATGGCGGCAGTAAGACCGGGACAAGCGCTTCGTGCTACTCAAAACATGTTCCTAGTGCTGCCCAGTCTCAGGCAGGTTGATGGAATTGTTAGAAGATTTTGGTCTAGTGTTTATCGAACGGGGAAAGTACCAATGAACAAGCTCTTCGTAGAAATGTTAGAAGCTGCATATTATCGATGAAATATCAACTCGAATTCAATTTAACGATAACGATTATTAAGGACGGCAGTAGTATAATTGTAACATGTTATGAATGAGTAGGGTACGTTCCTATGCGTCCCCAAAAGGCGTAAGCGAAAAACAGTGAGTGATAGTGAATCGCGGAGATACGGAGAGTGTGCAGTTTTATTAATTTTCTCTGAAAGGAGGACTCGTATGAAATAAAAGGCTTTATTTTTCAAGTGTGAAAAGTGTTGGAGCTTTGGCCAGTGATCCCAGCGGTCGTTGAAATTCGCGAAACACTTTAAAATATCAGGCATATTGTTTCGTCGAAATAACCAAACTTTCCTTTTCGAGTACCCCTTTTACAGGTACAAAGAAAAAAAAAAAAAAAAAAGAACGATGTTATTTCAGGATAGCATACGTAGGAAACGTAGTACAAGTTGCGAGATGCTCGGAGCTCTCATTTTAGGATAGTTTACAAAGATCTGTCGCCAGACAGAAGAATCTACCAAATAAACAAAACGTTTTCATTTACGTAAGATCGTGACACCGAACCAGTGATATCGTAGAAATCAAATGCAAATGTACTAACTGTGGGTGTTTGACGTTATAGAGTTAGCATCGTGTTACCAAATACTACCAATTCAATCAAAATTATACGTAGCTCCAATTCGAATGTTATTTTAGTCATGTCTTTTTTCCGAGAGAGAGAAAAAATCCAGTCAATTTGAAATTAGAGGATCGCGAACTTTATATTTTTAAGAATGTCTAAGATATATGCCGTTTTATATAGAATAACTGCACATTTTAATACCATTAAGTGTAAAGATTGATAAGTGTAAAATCGATGTGTGTACTGCATTAAACATCCATAGTTATAATTCAGCAGATGAATTTAGTGCTGTTGTACAAATTGAACCAATTACGCGAACAGAGCTGTGAACAGTGAACAAGGAAAAGCGAAAGAATGGCTGGATCGTTCTCTAATTAGCGTCATGCTGTTTTTTACAAGACACTGTGAGAGAAAGATGTTTCGAGAACGAACCTTTGGCCAGGTTGCCAGGTTCTAGGGAAAGCAGAAAAAAAGAGTTTAATCGATTGTTGAAATGATTGCGAAGTGTTATTCGCGCGTGCCACACAGAGAACGTAGGAGAGTATATATTATATTATATTATTATATTGTATGTATTCAGGGATCTTTATTATCTAGTTATTATTGTTACGAGATCTGTGCACGGATCTTGCGCATAATATTGCTTTTTTTTCGAAGCGAGGAATCGTAATATCGTATAGGAGCTACTATTCACACGTAAAATATTCAGTTTTAAGGGAGGAAAAACCGTTTATTGCAAATTAATGGAGTTTTTTCTTTGCCGGTTACACGCGACGAAACACAAGGTTTCTATCGATTTTCGAATCGGCTTTTTGTTATTTCATGATTAATCGATATTAACACGAAAGAAGTAAATTGTTTTAGGACAAGTTATGAATAAATGTTAGGATAAATTAGACACGTTAGGCAGATCGAGTCGCTCGAAACTTTGTGTCGTTTAAACAGCGGTGTAATCATGTGACGTTCAGAGTGCAATAATATCAGGACATGCGATTACATTTTTCTTATCGGTCAATCGATCGCGGCGACTATTTTAGTTTTCTTTATTTGTGTATTTCGTCTTCGTTCTCCTAACATTTGAAACTTTGTTTAAACCTCCTGCATTTAAATACACGATGCAAATAGTTGACAGTAACGCTTACATATTGCGTGTCCTTCCTCCATTAGTTTCTCTTGGTTACCTACTACGGTTCATTCCTCACTACGAAACAGATAATGCAACGAATGCGATGGCGGAAAAAGGAAAAGAGAAAATCGCTGTTAAGCCACGGCGAATTTTTGTTCTGCTTTTTTCTGGCCTACTTTGTTTCGTGCTCTTCCTTCTTTTCCAATAACATGGGTTTTTCTTTTTCTTTCTTTTTCTTTTTCTTTTTTTTTTTTAAATCTACAAATTGCGCCAAAAGAAATCATGAGTTTTAAGGGGAGAATCAAATATTGATCGTTCATTGGTGAATACCGTCGGATATTGTTTTGACACATGTCAAATGATTTATCGAAATGTTTGTCTTAGTTTATGCGAATATTTGCCAGGGAATCAATAGTTGACGTTTTGATGGAGCTTGTCATGTGTCGATATGAAACATTGTTCGTTTAAAAAGAAAAAAAAAATAATTGTCTCTCTAGTATCAATGTTTGGTTTCAGATGATAATAGTATCTGTACCGTCCAAAATAGGAGGTATTAGAGTTTCGTATCAATGGAAATCCATTCGGTCTCGTGTGATTTAAAGATATTTCAATTTTATTCCTGTCAAATACGTTAATATTTTTTTCCATCGCCGCAGTCTATTGATTTCTTTTCGTACATCGATGTACGTATTGACACTTCAATTCGCAATCCATTTCTTCAAACTTTTTCTGGAATGTCACGTTTTTTTGCGAGGGAAACAAGCTTTCGAGTAAATGAATTTTTATATAAGGCCTAATGATATCTTGACAGATCCATTTCAAGATTCTACCACAGTTAACTTATAATGATCGAAATTTCAAATAGAATCTATTAGAATCCGTTGTGATAAACGTCAGACTGACATTAAACAGTATCAACTGTCAAAACGATTTGATTCATTCTCTGGTTCGTACGTTCTTACACGATTTTATAAACTGGACTCAACGCTGTGTCGCTGAATTTTATAGGCATTTTCCTTCTAACGTGTTTTATCCGATTCGCCGATTCGCCGTGGCGGTAGAATCATAGTCTCAGGGGTTTCAACCAACAACCAACAAATAGACAAATGATACAAATTTAGAGACATATATTAAATAATTAAACGCGCGAATATATTTGTGGAGCAACATATTATAATAGTAACGTATTATAACAGTAATAACGATAAGAATGACGATGCCGACGATAATGATAATAATAACGATAGAGAATATTAACATTAGTATTAATGATGATAACGATGATGATAATAAAGATAAGAATGGCAAGAAAACACTATACGGTGACTTGTTTGCATTGTAAATCGAGACTTGCATACTTGCTTGCACACCGCGAGAGATAACGCATCCGCTGCGAAAGGAGTACAACTTTAATGTCACTTTTTTTTTTTTAACGAACTTCTTTGCTGCGATAGGGAGAAACTTCGTACGTATATATATATATATATATATATATATATATATATATATATATATATAGAGTTCATCCGCAACAAATTCGACTACAATCCTCTCTCTGTATTTTACTTGCATCGGTATGGTCGCGCAACTTGAAAACGCTTCCGCTTCTCTCGCGAAACGTGCGTGCGCCAAGAAAGATGACAAATGGATCGTGGACCTGAAAAGTTTCATATATCATGGCGTGTAGTGTTTACAGTGTAGGTTTGTTTCTTCTTCGAAAGTACAATATAAAGTGGTTCTTCGAGAGTCCTTCTTTCCTCGTCCGTTTGCCGGACAAACTCACCAGACCAGTCATAAATTGTACCTGCTGCGAAGGAACGCTGCTTCTGCAATTTCTACGAATATATATATATATATGTGTGTATAAGAGATATACCTGTAATTATAATTTTTATATATATATATATATATATGGAAACGGATACGTATGCGTAAGCGTCTTAGCGAGTCGATCGAAAATAAAGTAGGAACTAACACCGATCTTTTGCTCTTTCACGTCTTGACTCTGTGGGCTCCCGTTCGAATTGAATCGTTCGTGTCGAAAATATTCGCGAGCGTTTACGCGCGAAATGTGCCGATTCTAACGAAATAGAATATTACATCGCCTCAGTTGACGCACAGCAATCATGTCGCAAGCGGCGGTTCCGCGTGTGTTCCTCTATTTATTAGCTTCCTTCTTCGTCGCTTTTTCCAGTAAGTGTTCTTTTATTATTATTATTTTTTTTTTTTTTTAATATACGTAAGTACTTACGTAGCATGCACGATTGATGAAAGGTGAAATTGAAAAGGGCCATTTCCTCGTAGAAGCAAACTCGCACGTGCAGCCGGACAATTGTTTGGAGTTCGATGTCGACGATCTCGAGGATTACTTGTCGAAGCTCAATTTCGAGAATGTGCCGACGATCAGTATGATGATCGGCGAATTCAAATGTCCGGTCACAGCTTTGCCGTTCGGCGCTTTGAAATCGGACTGGGCGAGACTGCTGCTTCTGCAAAGGGCGCAACCGAGGGAATCAATTTTGTTAAAGAAACTGGGTCGTCTTTTCAGAATCTTGGTGACCGCCTATTTTCAAATGGAAGAACGTTTCGACGTTGTGCAATCTGGATCTTTAAGTACGAGCAGGTTGGTATGAAAAAGTACATTTGGTAAGTTTAACTTGACGATTTGAAGTTTTCCTTCTTCTCTCTTCACGACTAGTAAAATTTTCTTTTTGCTTCTTTTGTTTGTTTTATTTCGATCGAACATTTTCACAGTCCAACCACGTTGTCTACGAATGAAAGCATTATTAACGTTGATTCGAAGGATCAAACAAAAGAACTCGGTAGCACGATAACCGATCCGAGAGAGACAAACGAAACCTCGATGAATTTAGTTTCAACTATCACGTTTAACGAAGAATCGAATAGCACGATCGAAATTAAACGAACTACAGCTGCGAGTTCGAGCGTAACAAGCGAAGTCGAAAGCGACGATTTTGATGCAATGCGTAATAATATCCCTTCGGTGAAAGTTACACTGTCACCCGTCGTCGATGGAACAATGCTTTGTCCGACGAGCAAGCAAATCGATGAAAAGAGCACGACGACTTTTGCAAATATTATCGACTTTTCATATATAAGCGCCGAGAAACAAAAGTACAGAGAGATTACAACTTCGAGCGCAATTGAATACGTCACGGCTGACACTGGGAATAATTTCACCATGAATAACAGTTGCGCGAATATTTTTCCAACAAACAAATTAAATGAGAATCGAAACGACTCCGTCACCGACGGAGATATTAAAATTTCAACGACGGAGTTCGGCGGAGAGACGACAAATTTAATTTCTGCCACCACTAGCATTTCGGGGCTACGGGATTCTAATGATCAAAGATCAATGCCGAAATTAACTCTCCCCGTTAATTTCAACACGGCAGAATCTAATGAGATAAAAGGACACGTTTCTCTAAAGAAAACCAATGCCGGAAGTGGCTCTTCTATTTCTCAGGAAATCTCGGATTTAGCGAAATCCGAAAATATAAGCCTCAATCCCACGAATCGTCCAATCGGCAGAGTATCACAAGTCTTTCAAAGGGTTCCGTGCAATTCTGTAAATTCTACTGTCCCCTGTAACAAGATCGAGAAACCATCGTCGGACAATGAGGTTTGGAAATACATTGCAATTTCACCAAAAGTTAATTCGGCTACAGTTACCACGAAACCGACCTCAGCGTTGGAAACGGGGAGCGCAAATCAATCTGAAGGAGATTTGATAAAAACTAGAAAACGTGGTAGCACGAACACGAATATCGAAAAAAGTTTCCGGTGGTTTTATACCTTTGCCCACGGAAGGTACATGTTTCTCATGCAGGTATTACTGAATTGCGGATTTTCATGCATTTGCAAGAAATTTTAAATCGCCAGTAAATATAAAATAGTCAAAGCATAATGTTTTCTCGCGTTTCTTTTACCGAGATTTTTTTTTTTCTTTTTTTAAATTATATTCTCAATAATAGGAATTTGCAGGAAAATCCGTAATCTAGATATCACACGTTATTTTAGATTGTTGCACGTGAAATTGCGTATGGAATCATTTAGAATTTGATGACTGAGCTGAATAATATCTATTCACGGATGTCAATTCGACTGTCTATAATGTTTAATTTGAAAGTCACATATCCGTATGAATGTTCACATTTTGAAAATTTTACTTTGTACATTTATTATTCCGTTAATCAATTCTCCTATAAATTTTAGAAATTTTAATCAGGAGTTGAAGTTTATTGAAAATAACATAATTTTATTGTTAAGAAGTGAATCATCGAATTCGAGTGCATTTTTTTTATAAAACTTAGAATTTCGTTCTATGAAGTAAACATTGCATTAATTGGCAGGTTTCTGAAAAGTCTTCTGAAAAGTTACATTAATAATATTATAACGATCAGCGACGCCATCGCATTAACGTCATGTGATTCTCATTGTTATTTAGTAATCGATGATGCTATTATCATGTCATGTGATTTTCGCTGAAAAATGAATTACAATAAGTTTTAATATACGAGTTCGTTTATATTCATTTATTTACATATTCAGCTTGTATAGCTACAGTTATTGATCTGGCATTTCAGCAAAAATCGCATTTTATAAAATTTTAATTAAATTTGTCAGCCTCTGGTGAAAATTACTACCGAAGGTAGCCGGTTGTTGTAATATTATTACAACAGAGGAAACCTGCCGTTAAAGAAATTTATGTTAGAAAATACAAATACGAAACATACGAGGCAGGGGAAATTTTTAAATTTAATTTCAAACGATTGGAACGCCGAAAGTTATAAAAGATAATGCTCAAAGTTATTTCATCTGCAACGATCTAGCGATTATTTCTGTACGTTTGCCAATAGATATTTTGTCATAATTGCAGTAAGAATCCGTTTGATCGGAGCGTCCACATCAAATGCAACGGGAATAAACACAAGGACGGAGAATAAGCTCGCCACCGGGACGATATTTCTGGTCCGCGAGCAGAACGAATTTGCACGTATCGTTTAAAAGGCAAATGATGGATCGGATTGAACTGACGATAATAATAATAAAATCACTCGAATTGCTCGAGTTCGTTGCTTCTCGATTTCTCTGATTGTAATCGTATTTGCAGGCCCCCGTGTAAGAGGGTCGCACAGTTGCGACAACTGGACACTTGCCGATTCTTATCAGCGATATTGCGAGCCAGTCCATAAATTCATGAGGCGGTGTAACGTTGACTGATATTTACGAGGTCCGCAGCTGGTCAACGTTCGTCATGCTTTACGAGCTGTCGTAAACGAATCCTCTTATTATTCCGGCTTCTGTCCGTAGGATTTTTTTCGGACCGTCTGCAAGGCAGATTGGCGATCGTTCGTGCGCTGATCGGCCCCGATGCAATTTACGCGGGCCAACGATGGGCCATCGTTGTTTCGGATGTGATTACGATCCAGTTGAAATTGCACGCGAAATCGCGGGAAGAAGAACACACGGAAAACAAAACAAAAAAAAAAAAAAAAAAAAAAAAAAAAAAAAGAGAAAGATACGGGATCAGTGTTGCGCTGTTTAAAATGTTCTCTCGTTATCCGCGGGAAAAGCGCGAATGAAAACGACCGCGATGAGTTCATAATTGGCTTTACGCAAACTATTGTGACTCGATGGTTTAATAACGGTTTTTCGAGATAGCACAGCCGATCAGTTTAATTTGCAACGATAGCATATCAGCGGGTTGCGGTTAATAACCAGCCGAAGGTACGCGAACAAATAGGTGTGTTCGATCAGCGCGCCGTGTCGTTTCGAATTATTCCGCGATATTTTTGTTAAAATGTCCGTTTGTTCCGTTTGTCGATTTACGCACCGGCGATGGTGTGCGTAATCGTTTTGGTGTAAATGCCCGCCGTTCGAAACGTATGGGAAATCACCCTGTCCAATGACTTTATCGCTCATATTGCTTACAATTATACAAAATAGATTTTCGGCAAATATGCTTGAATTTTAGATTTACACGGTGGTTATTAATTCAATATGTGTCTCCTCTTTAATAAAAAATACACGCAATTCGTGACGCACTTCGATTTGAAGAGTATTCCAGCTACTTTGAATACCCTTGAAGTTAACATATTCGAGACTGTTTCAAGGATTTTAGAAAAATTGTCCTCGATAGCCGACGATATTTCTTCACTTGTAGTAAAATCTGTGCTGAAACAAGATAATTACATTTTACTATGATTTTTATTAAAAAAATATCACGTGTGTCGTTGGCTGCACGAAATCATTTTTCTATCCTAAAATCAATTGACGCGCAAAAGGATAAGTAACAAAGATAATGATATTTATCGTAAAAACTGAAGAGTAATCGCTTTTAGTCAATAACGCAAACATTGTGTCTCCAATTACCAAATAGAAACGTTAATAATTAAGTTACCGGTCTCGTGCGTGTTAATACTTTTCCCTTTTTATAACAATTTTTCTATCCTAAAGGTTAACACCTTTTACTGTTAGCTGATCAAAATTAATTAACTTCCGTTCTAACTTCGAATTCGGAGACTTTGTCGAACGAAATGCGTGGTCGACGTCCTGGAGATTAATCGTTAACAGGGTAATCAAGAAGTTAGTTTTCTCCGTTGCCCATTCGATTTGTTGTCGTTGAATTCCCAGTGATCAAGGCGGGCAGCGTTTTAATTCGAAAGACTCTGTTATACCGTTGATAGGTTTCCACGAGACCTCTTCGCAGGAATTAGCAACAGAGCGAGCTATATTTATTAGAGTCAATAATTTTGCCCGTTGTGAAACGAATTAGCGGTGCATCGCTTCCTTCGCGTGAACAAATTACCCAGTGAGATGCCGGTCGAACGGAAACCCTTTCCAGGTTTCCCTTTGCACCTGCTTTTCCCTATTTCTCACGTTCGCGCTGATAAACGGTCGCGCTTTGACGCGATTCGTCAGTAATTGCGTAAACAGTTGCGACCCCCAGACACGCTTGGAAATTCAAAGTTTCTCCCCGAATGCGAAATATTGTTCTCACGGTGTTGCATAGATATGGATACATAGATATAGATCGGCACCAGCTTCATAAGCTGACACGTTCGTTTCGTTTCACGCGGGCGCGCGCGCGTGCGAGAGAGAGAGAGAAAGAGAGAGATAGAGAGAGAGAGAGAGAGAGACGAGGGAGGGCTGACAAATTAATCCCGGGAAATCGTTCACGGAGGAGAGAGGCGGCTGCGGGATTGACAAATAAAGGCGATCAATCGCGGGCGAACGTTTCAACTCTGGCGAAACAAATTTCCTCATTACTTATCATTTCTTCGCGATTACTCGCCGGCCGGATTACCGCCGTGCATTGTTCTTCAAGGGAGGGGAAACAAATTAGCCGCTTCGTAGGAACGCAGGACATGAAGAGATTCTCTCTTAGCTCGGTGCTTGTTCCTACGGTCTCCCCGTGTCTGGAATACGGGAATATCTAACCGAGGGCTACGTCCGCTTGCTCAAACCGTTCGTCAGGATTACTTTAGCTTCTCTCGAGCAGCCTCGGTAGTTGCGACGATAGACTACTAGCAGCTAGAGCGGCGTCTATCTACCGCCGGCGGAAAGTTCACGGGAATCATTTAACTGGGAAAGAGTAGCGTGATCGTAAAGGGGTGAGGGATGGGTTGGAATGGTGGTGATAGTAGCGGTGCCGTTGAAGGAGGCAGAGGCGAGGTCGAAGAGACGCTCGGTAATTATTTTACCGACGAGAGCGAAAGGGTGAGAGAATGCAACTTGCCTCCTCCTCCTCCTCCTTCTCCTCCTTCTACCCCTACCCCTTTCGTCTTTTCATTCTGCCTCCGTTTCTGGCGGCTTGATGCTAATTCATACTAATTGGTTGCATTACTCCCGTTTCATTCACCCGCCGTGCCTGTTTTCTTTCCTTTCGATGGAAACCGCCCATTTTCATTCCTGTTCATTCTTCGTTAGTCGACGCCATTTCGTTCTTTCTGTTAATTAGTCATCCATTAGTTCGAAATATTTCCTGCAATTGAGCCGTGATTCTCGCGCTCTTGGATGTTCAGTTTGTGTTGGATTTTTGGACACTTATCACTGTGGATGTTTATTTTCGTTTGTTTAGATCCTTCGAGGAGCAAACGAAGGCAATTTCACTTGCTAGATTCGATCGATCCTCTTTGGGCTCACCGAATTTTAGAAAACTGTGCCGAGAGGCAGTATCTTCTTTTTCATTTTACATTATTTTATTATCGTTTCATTTAGAGAAGAATCAGTAGCTTTTGAAAATACATGGAATGGAACTTTCTCAGCTCCATCTATAATGCTATCATCCTATAAAATACTATTTTTCGAAAGGAAATTTCTATTCTTGTCCGTGTGACAAGAAATTATAAAGAAGTTATGAAACTCAACAATATTACGTTTGCAACGTTATAAACGAAATATTACAGATATTAAGGAGTTAATGATAAAAATTTGTTTCAGTCGCAAACGTGTAATATTGGAGTAGATTCGTGTGTTTATCTCTCCGTTTAGGTTGGCCAAAAGAATTAAAAGGCGGTAATATAGTCTCCGCGAGACACGCAACAAGGCCTAGCTTGGTAACCTACTCGGCTTCCGCAGAAATAATGGAGAAGCTTGAATTATAGCGAAATAAAATAACGGCTCGACCTATACCGGAAGAGGAGTAGGGAAGAGTGTTATAAATAGGTGGTCGTTCTTTGTTCTCGGCAACATGCTCCGCAACGATAAAAATTTCTCCTGAAAGCAAAAGATCTCACGGACCACGTGTAGCTACTTTTATGGCACTTGGCCAGTTTCGGGGTTGTACGCGTTCTTGAGCCGAGTTCTCTGCCCTCTTTATCCATTTTCTCATTCCCGCGCGCTCCAATGTTTTCGAAAAAGCAGCCCCAACGACCGCGGCACGTCATTTTTTCTTGCCTCACGACTCTTTGGGTTTTGAAAAAAAATGCCGAAACAAAAAATACGGAAGTATTTAATTTAGTTAATCCCTCTATCACGAAGTAAAATCGAATTCTCCAAATTTTAATAATTTAACGATCATCTATACGAGTTACGTCCTTTCCTTAATTGAAGTTAGAAAAAAATGCTAGAGAAGAAATAGTATAATACTACATATTCTTTTCACAAATGTAACAAATACTTTAAACGGTCTTTAAATACTTACGTTTGGGCGAAAACTTGTTGCCAGGCGTAGTACATTTTTATGTAGAATGAGGGAAAGGATTCGATTTATTTAAAAAAAAAAAAGAAAATAGTGCGATTATGTGTATCATTGTATTTGTGAAAAGATATGACTGTCAGTGTGTGAACGTCATTTTGTAACTTTAATTACAAAAAAGAAAAAAAGATTCACTTGCTTGCCAACGATACTGCTTGAATGTGAGGAAAGAAGTCGCTGAAAAATTCGAAGAAATTGATGGCCAGTCGCAGCCGTAAATAGGAATTTGCGAAAATAGGAATCTACAGACGATACGACGGATGGAAAGGACGAAGATGCGTGAGAAACCGTCGGATTGTCGGACATCCTTCGCGAGGGTGTAATCATCTTGCTCAGTGAAAATCCATTCTCGTCACGTCGAGACAAACGGGCGCAGTTGACTCTCCATCTAAATCTCCTTCTTCCTTTCGTTCGCCGGATCGCCCTCCTTCCTTTACTCGCACGGATAAGAAATGAAATTAAAATTCTCCAGGAGACTGAAACGTCACGTTCCTCGTCGACCGTCTCATCTCATTCCACGTTTCGTGGAAGGGAACGACGCGCCGCGTCGTGTCCGCTTTCCTCCAGGTGTCCGGGAGATAAAGGAAACGAGAGATCTCGTAGATCGTTCGATTCGTACCGGTGGATCTTCAACTTTTTACGGAAACGAAACGAATCGGGCTACACTGAACCTTGGAATAAAGAGTCTGGATCGTATCTAGAGATGCGTGCGAGAATTGACGTGAAGTACTGATGTTTTTCAAAGCATAGTCATTTAGTGGAACTAATGCAAGTATCTGTCTCGAAAAATAACGGAGTTTCCTATTAAAGAAAGAAATTAATCTACATAAAAATTTCGTCATTGAGAAATATAATGTACCTTCCAAATTTTATAATACCTTGGTTGTTAAAAATCACAGAAAGAACAGAATCAATACTCATTCACGATGTGTACCATACAAGTTTTCAAATTCTTATTAACGACAATGTGTATTTGAAATAAATAAATAAATTTTTATTGATATAAGAATTTTGAAACTTGATCTATCGTAGAAAGATACGGATCGTTCAACGTTGGCAGTGAATCGTCGAAACAAGAACAATGGTACGAATATACTCGAAACATCTCTCGACTTCGAAATTTATAGAATCCGCGGAGAAGCGAATTTCATGGAAAAACAATGCGGAATGGGAATCGAGAACGAATCTGGTTGGCTTCGTTAAGATCTGCGGGCAAGTCAGAGAGGAAAACGTGGCTGGTTAATTGAAATTGCTGACGAACTTGGCGGCTCCTCGGCTCCTCGGAAGGCATCGATGAATTTGCAGCAGACGTCGTCAACCTTCGACCGGTTTCCTCTTCAGTTTCGAGATCGCTTCTCAGAACCTTCTCTTTGCCCTGGCGCCTTTTCATTCAGCGACAGCGGGAAGCGACTCAATCTCACCGGCGAAGCTTTCGTCCTGGTGTCACAGTGTCGTTGTCTCCGACGGAACACGGCGAATCCCTTTGATTCTTGCAGACAGTGTGACGCGTAAGTAATTGTTACTTCATTGCTACGTTGATTATAGCAATTTTCCTCAGCTTCTTCGCCAATTTACTTTTCCCTCCCCTTTCTCGCATCAATCTCTTTGTCTCTTAGCTGCGTAACGTCGTCGGAAATTAGTTTCGCTTCTCGTGTATCGTGCATCATCGACGCGAGTATTCTTGCACCCGCAAGCAAATTGCCCTTCGACCTTCATGTGTTTTTGTTCGTTGGGTTGGCGACGTTTAGATTCAGATTCGTGAAAACGCAGCCGCGAGAATTACGTGACAAATCCCCGGATGGATGGGCGAGAAAAGGTCTACGGGACAGAATTTTAATTCTGCAGGAAATTAATTTATAATGAATTTAAATATAAAACGTGAGATAAAGTGTTTAAATTTTGGACGTTTAATGTGGTATGTGTGTACGTAATGGTGTGTGTAATACAAGGCATTTCGAAATTTTGTTAATAAACAGGAGTGTCATGAATAAAATTTAAAACCGATGAAATCTGAAAATGTATGTGTACGTCTAATTGCAGAACTATATTTGCAATAAATGATAAATCGTACATTTATCATACGAATTTAGGTTTAAGTATGTAATAAATTAAATAAGGCCATTGAATATTGTACTGATATATTAACACAACAATTAATTGGTTGTTTTGTGATGTTTGCAAACGAAGTATACTTGTATTAATCATCTTGTAATACCTATATATGTCTTTACATTTGTTTCAAATTTGACCAACATAATCACGACAGCGTCTCATTACGAAAATAGTGTTAGCGAAATTTCGAAATGATTTATTTTATAAAAATATTCTTATAAATGTTCGAATATTTTTGCAAACAACCGTGTGTCTCATGACGTAGCATCTATCACGTCACCGTTGTACTTGCAAAATATACAAAATGATATCTTGTATTACTTTCGATCAAAATTTAACACGTTCATCAAAGAAATAATTATTTTCTCCTATCTTTCCTTTCAGAGGGAGGGAGGAATAAAAGAAGAATACGTAGACGTCGAGTTTTCCGAGGGAAGGTACGACGCTCGCGTAAAACAAGCGGAATTCTCTTTCGTCGGTCACGTTGAATTTCTTGCTAGTTTTTCCAGACGGCGTGCTCACCGTGACGCGGGCTTTTCTCTCGTTCGTAAGTTACGCTCTTTTTTCCCTTCGTCGTGCCAAAACTCATTCGGCTCGTTAATACTTCCCTCGCTATCTCTGAAGCGTAAGTTGAGATGGCCACGTCTGGTATTTTCCATCGTACGAAGGAATAATGTTTTTCAACGAATGAAAATGCCTCCGCTTTTTGCCAAACGGTCTCTTGATTCCTTTGTCGCGCGATAAATCAAACGGGGGGGACCAGCGGAATTTTCTCGAAATTTCCATTCGACCGGGAGAAAAATGGCAAGGTCGGGGTGTGCTTTGTACGAGCATTCCTCGAGTTGTATTTCATCCGGGGGAATTAATTCAACGTCGTTTTGTCCGGGAGACAAGGAGGTAGCTAACGAGCCGCGTATTGTCCGAGATCTCGCGTCGAACCGACATATTCCTGGACGATTCGACGACAAGGTGTGTGTTCGCCGACCGACGAACGACGCGTAGCAATTACGAAACAAGAGCGTCTCGAACGATCTTGCTCCCCTTCAGATCGGAGGGAGATGGATCTAAACGCCTTGCGCCTCGACCTTTCCCATCTTCGGTATTAGTAAGTTAGAACTATTCGAAACGTTTCGTCCCTCGTTTGCATGCCGATACGTGGCACCGAACCAAGAACCGAGTCAGCCCCGTGGATCGAGCGCAAGGCCGACCTGTGCGCGAAACTTTACCAATGCCACTTCTCGGATATAAACTTGACGCTCGGATCCACGTACACCAGGTACACACTGGTGACTGGGAACTGTGAATATAGGTGCGACGGAGTCTCTCTCGCCGGGGATGATGCCTTGCAATTTCGCACGATTACCGCAGGGCTCTTCCAATTTGCCGGGGAAACTTCACCGTTATCGCGTCCTTCTATACTTCCTCTAGATCGATAATCTCGCCAGCTCTCGCTTGTTTCCTCGCGAGAGGCGTCCGCTACGTAGCAATCGTTTTCTCGTTTCTTTTTCTCGTTTAGAGGAGCTCGTTGGAGTTGCAGTGGTCCGCTGCGACCGATGAAATTGAATTAGAGCACCGTGCAAGCGTTCACACACGGCAGACAACTTCCTGGACGTCCGTCTCTCAAAGGATGAGATTCTGCGAATACGATTTCGCACATATTCGAATGAACGATTTCGAACTTTTTCATTTCTAGCCTTTACTGTTTACTGTTTACGCGATGAATTTATAATTACATTCATCCGTTGACGAAAGAAATTATTTTCTACGATGCTGTCGAAGCGTCGAGCGTCTTGATCGTCTTGATCTCTTGTGTTAGGCTTGGTCTCTCGTTGTAGGCCCAAGTAAGAATAAAGAGCGTTGCGGTGTCGGGGAACGGCGACGATTAATCGGAGAAGGAAAAGGTCCAGGCGCGGAAGCGAAACGATCGATCGACGCACGACGCGCGTTCACGGAGGACGGCTCATCTTAATCACCAATTCATCACTCGCCATTGCCCCTCGAGGCAATCGCGCGTGAACCTAGCCTGATAGACGATACACATCGGCGATACCGGAGCGTTGGCGCATCGTCGCGCGAGCCTGGCTCGTCCCGGAATACTGGACACGTTCGACTAAATATAATACGTCCGCCAGCTAGCTGGCCAATCGACCAAAATTGCACCAACTAGGCAAAGATTCTTCGAACCGATGTCGATGTCGATGTCGGTTGGGCAAAGTTGAAGTCGACGCCGGGACGTGAGGACAGACAGAATTTATACGGGGGACGCTCTCACCGAGGTCTCGTTTCCCGATAACAACCCTTAAATCATTTCTAACTGGCGATCCGTTCGCCGTGTCATCCTGCGTCATTTCGGGCCATCGGTTTCCTCATTCCATTTCTCAATGAAACGCGACCTCCTGTCAATCCTCGTTGAGAAACCTCCGCGGTTCTATCTCGAAACCACGTTTTCTCGCACTGAAGGATCCTCCGATAGAAATTATTTATTAGATATTGGACTACCGTGATACCTGTTGGTTGCTTCTGTCTACGTTAGGATGATCATTTTGTCTCTCAATAAAATCGCGGGAATACGACACGGTCGATTATAGTTTTGTTTTTAAATTTGATGTTTCAGGAGAGGCATTTTTAGGGCATGTAGTTTCCATTGGTGCGATATATAAGAAACAATGAAATTGAATTTTAGATGCTAAGATATCTAGTGGTTTTGATAAGAGATAGTATAATATTATAAACATTTCATTACGAATATATAGTTATTATTAATGACAGCGTTATTTCACGTTATTTTACGTTAGGATAGAAAACATGAGTGAATGGGAGTGATTGGACGAGTGAGAATTCCAGGCATTTTTTAAAACCATTCTGTAGCCCGAAGGCTGGTAGTAATTGAATAATAAATAAACACAGTAATTATTATTAATATTCATTGTCGTTAAAAATAAATTAAAGAAACATCTTACTTGTATCTTCTAATTTTTATCAGATTAGATATCTCTCTCAATCGTACACTTTCATCCCTAACTGTGAGTGTCGTGGAGAAATCTGTCGTTGAGATTTCGGGAAGCGTTAAAACGGCTGTTCGCGAATAAAAAAGACGTCTCGATGATCGTTCGTCGAAAAGGAGACTGGAATATCGCGCGGGAGAAATAGACGTGGAAATAAAGTGTTCGGTGAGAAGCTGGTCGCATTGAAAGCTCACGATTTTCCCAAGTGCTCGAGGTGACCGGGCACAACGGGTATGGGTACAGCGAAGTAGGATCAGTTACTCTTCCAGGAAGGGATGCGTTGGCCCGTGAACTCGCCGATAACGCAGAATTATAGTTCCAGCTCTGGCAGGAGCTATCCTCTTCGAGCCAACCCGATGGTGACTCCCTACAAAACGCCTATCACTGTGCGTACCGAGGCGTGAGCAGCTTCGGTCTGCACGCATGTATCATCCCACGGTTGTGTCACTGCCTTTGCTCCTCCGCTTTTGTCCGAACGACTCAATGGACTGTGCGGACAACGAACTGAACGAAACGTTTCGCGATCTCGCGCAGCCTCGTCAATTGTTACGACCGTGTGTCGTGCGACTTTCGGGGGTTAAGTTCTGTTAGGAATTTATGAATACCGAGATACGAGAACACCCCTCGTCGTTGAAAATTATATAACACAATAGTAGATCGTTGCCACTGGTCGCTGAAAATTACATGACGTTACAAATCACTAGCTGCTGCAAATCGTGTAAGCCCACAGTAGCGTTACCAATCACTAAACGCTACAGTAGCGTCAATGATCACTGATCGCACGATACTGCAACAACGTTATCGATCGCTAATTATTGAAAATTAGTTGATTATTACGTTATCGATTATTAGATCGGGGGTTTTTATGTAATTATGGGAAGTTCGAAGATGCGAAGGTACACACGATGCGTATAACATGCAAAGATATATAAAATACGAAAAGTGGATTATTCGTTATAATATTCAGTAGATGAAAAGATACTTTTATTTAACTTCTTTCAGTTACCTTCATAAATATTTTTTTGATATATAAAAGTCTCTACTAAGGACTGAAAATTACATGAACATGCTACGGCAAAACATCATCATTGATCACGCGTGTTGAATTATAATTTATTGTTACGGGAGGGAGGAGATTAACCTCTTGTTTTATAATATCGAGTCATATTCGTGGCACGAGTAAATTAGTTACGTAAGTTAGTTCAGTAACTGAAATATAGTAAATAAATAATAATAACGTCAAAGATTGAGAAGAAAATCGTAAGACAAGGAATCAAAAGATTCCGAACATTCATTGAAACATCGAAGAAATTACATCCTTTGCTCTCCTTTCCTTTTCTTCGTCCCCACTGATTTCCGTTTGATCGCGGAGGAGAAAGCATTAGGTAGACAGTGATACCTATTTCTTCGAGGCATTGCAGGTCGAACGTCGAATTAAAACACACGCTTACGATGGTATAATGAGTCTTCAAGGCGGCGGCAAAAAAAAAACTGCGAACTCCAGAGGATTCCCCGGGAGCAATTTGCTTGTCCTTTTTCGCAGTTTCGCAACATCGGACGATTAGATTATCCGTACAGGGACGGCCGGCGAATCCCGCGCCGACCATTCCGGGTCGGGAGGATTTTCTAGCCGGGCTGTAACCGGCTAATTGGCAGCGTCCGGCCATTATCGCGAGCCTTCTTAATTTACGGGACTGAATTTTCCCATTATGAATGCCGGTTCGCGGCTATCAACTCATCTATGGCGACTGAGAGGTTAGACGAGGAAATTTAATGGAGAATCGGAGTAACGCGGCGCGGCAGCGGGAATGGCCGAGCCTGGATACCGTCACATGAATTTCGTACGGAATAGTTTTACCGTGCAACGTTGCAGATAACATCTCCGCGTTAACGCGAACGTGACGTTTTCGGAGGAAATTAAATGGAGAGCCGGCCGTGTTGCACGGACCGGCGTTACGGGTCTTGCTGCCATGGCAAATAACACCCGGCCGTAATTACTTTCATTTAGGAAGAAACACACTTACCATGTTTTAAGAAAGTTCGCCCGGCCGTGGAACATCTTCGGAATGTACACCGAGTCACCGAATGAGTTCCGTGTTACGTTCTCTCTCTCGCGTGTCGCTTTACCACTCCCTGTGATACGTCCCTCGAAGCCGAGAGTGGAAAGTTGCATGACCGATTATCGCACTTGTCTCGAGAGTGCTTTCCATCAATCTTCATTTCACAGAGTTTTTGCATTCTCCTTTACTGCCCGATACTTTATCTCGCTGGTTATTAGACCATCGATCCACGGAGCTTGATTATCAATTTCCTTTCAAGATCCTTTGGAACAAACTGTCTTTCCCGACGAACCGGGATTCTCGTCTTCGACAATTGCGTGCCGAACTTACAATGAACGATTTACGCGAGAGTGGTTAATCTAACGAGACCATTAATCACCGCGCTGTAAAACGGACAGTAAATCTATAAGAAATTTTAGTAATTTGTGTTATCGAGGATGACACGTCTTTTCGTTCGTTTGTTTTAGTGGATTCTTGTAATTGTTGTATTTGAAATTCGAAATTGTTGTTACGTCTCCAATGTTGGATGACCAGTTACGAGCTAAAAATATCGTCTACAGACTTCTTTTGCTATTAATTCACGTTCGTTATATTTCTTATAATTATTTTTACCATTTGCCTCTATGATAATACACTTGTGCATCCTTCTAACAGCTTTCTCCTCGTATATGTAAAATAAAATTAACAAACGCGAGACAAAATACATTTTTCGAAGAAATCCGATTAATAATTCTCAGCCGGTGTTTGTCGCCGCGATAATGACTCGGTATATCGAGCCATCTGCAAACTCCGATGAATTATGTGTATCCCTCTCCTGCGGCTGGGTAGATTTTTATCACAGCCCCCGATCACTCTCCGCCAGTGCCGGTGTTAAAGCGGTGCGTGACTCCGATTCGTTTTTCCGTATCGTTCGATCTTCATCCGTAAATTTAATTACTTTTTCAAACGGTCGCCGTCGCTAAGAAAATTTCTGCATGTTTCATTACGTGTGTAATGGGGCTCGAAAGGAGAGGGTGCTGTGGAATTACCTGAAAACTTCTCGTTCTCGCGCGACAACGGAAAATTGCTTTTTAGCGTGCTTTCCAACGATAGAGCTTCCGTATTGTCAAATAACGTTAATGCACGTTGATTTTCCCCCGATCCTGATGTTTTCCTTTTTTCTTTTTTTTTTTTTTTTTTTTTTTTTTTTTTGCGCCCTGTCCTCCGATATTTTACTCGCGGCGCATCACGTCGACAGGAAATCGACGAAAAAAAGAAAAAAAAGAAGATCGCGGAGCTTTGATCCTGCATCGTTGGCGTGTTCGTGCTCATTTCGAAAATTATCCGTCGGTCTCAGCTGCGTTTGCATGCCGGCTTGCCGCAAGCCCTACCACCCGGCTTTTTTCTTTATTGCCCCTCTCGCCAAAAAGTTGAACGTCCGTTGGCACAAATTGAAAAACACGCTGCAAAATGCGAGTATAAAGCATCATGATGCGAGCGCATTAGGATCGATCGCTGCTGGAATTCGTGCAATGCTTTAACTGTAAGCGTAACATCGCCTCGGTTTTTATCCGGCAAAGTGCTCGGCGCGATTTTCTTAGATGAGGTGTTATATAATTGATGATACATTTGAAAATAGGGATAGAACTGTACATACGAAAAAACAAGTTGGAAGCAAAGAATGAAATTTGTTCATTTAAGGCTTCGTTTTCGAGAAAATTGTGTTTGAAAATCTTTCATCGCGTGTTTAATTAGCTCGTAATTACTTTCGAAGTGTCGTTCGGTAGGTTCGTGATTATTCTCAGGATAGCATTTAAATAAAAAATACAGTGTTGGCTTTTTAGTTTAATAAAAGTAGAAAATAAACTTCTCATTGTCATCTCATTGTCATAGAGTAGATATCATTGACATCATGAATAGATCATGAATAGCTCTCAGTCTAAGCGTAAAATTCGTTGAAATAAAATCGTTATGCAGGCGTACTGGGCATTAAACTTATTAAAATAAAGTTCAATGTTACACGACGTCCCGTATTTCGAGTGATAAAATTCGCTTTAAATTTTATTTCCAATCCTTATCGTAGAATAGAAACAAATATTTCAAATTTTGGTGATTCATCTGTGATTATGCGATACCATTCGACGAAGAAGACTACTGTTTACCATTATTGCGACAGATTACCGATTGCAAAGAATATCCGATTATTCTTCCGTTTCCTCATTTCTCGTACCATCTCGTGCGTTTGTTTTCACGTTTTAATTAATTGGATCTTCTCTCGTTGAACCAAGGAGCGTGGACTTTTTCAATACTGGCGCGACCTTGTCTCTTCTTCGCTTTATCGTCTGATCTTTCTCAAAAGAAAGGAAAGAACGGTTCTTATTTAGTCGATCCGGTTAATGTTTTCCATCGCGAGGAGGCAAACGAGAAGCTCGCGCGAACGAACACCAGCTAAAAAGATTGCTTTTGTACAACGTTCCTTCGACTTGGCTCTGCACGGCCGAGGAATTTAGAGAGTCGTTGTGGATGTAATTTTTATTCATTTCCGAGGGAACTTAATACCAGAACTGCTGCAAAGGGATTCCAACGGTTTTGTGCTCGTTCGACTGTGGTTTAGTCGAGATCTTTTGTTATATTGCCCCCTTGGTGTTTCGTGTTTGTTCTTTTATTTCAGTTAATAGGAATACTCGGCATAGTCCTTAGCGAACGAAACAAAAGCGCTCGCGGTGGATCTTCCTTTGAAGACTTTCTGGCATCGTTTGCTTTTTAAAAGGGAATCCGAACGAGACGACAAGTATGCATAAATTAAACATCCAATGGCGCGTTAACTTTCATTTCGTGCAGGATTAATACTAACGGTAAGTGCACGTGTCCATTCGAGAGTGAAACTATTGTTCTCGTGAGTATTTCTCGTAAGTAGACGCAACATCGAAAGAATCGTTCGACTGTCTGAACTGTCATATTTTCTGTAAGCATCAAGTATGTATACATCAGATGCATTTATATCAATATGACAGACAACCTAAATAACCCCACAACATTGTTTCTCAGTGTTGTCTTCTTTAATTTCTAATTGTCCGACTAAGTGATATTACTAAACTGTAATATTTCATTCTAAAAGGAAATAAATAGGCATAAATATTCTTTGCAGATATAAAAATGAAAAACTTATTGCAAATATTTCTGTGCGGACTTTAGTATCAAATTAATACAATTGATACGTTTATTCTTGTGTCTGAATGCGCTCAGTTTGAAAGATATGATTTTAATCTTATAAAACGAGAAAGTTAATCTTGTGTTTATGCTGCTCCTGTTTTTCATACACTAAATTAGATGAAATTAAAGTCGAATTATTTTTTAAACTAAGCATTTTAAGCCGTATTAAAATAAAATAAAGAACCGCATTGGTTGGTGTGTAATATAATAGAATGAGACCGATGATCTCGAACTCTCGTAACAAAAAGATTTTTTTCTGTGAAGACAGATATTTAGGCTATCGAATTTAATTGAGATAGCAGCTTATTGTACAACTGTACTACTTGGTGTAGAATAATATAACATTTTCTAAGAAACATATGTCAAATTGAGAACGGATGAGGAAACGGATGAAGAAACTCTTCACGGGGCGAGGTGTGGCGCGCGTGTGAAAACAGAGCGAAGGGATACTGGACAGAGCATAAACGAGAAGGGAAGTTACGGCGGTCTCAATTAGTACAAATAAAACGTTCCGAGCTAGCTAATATTATTTATCGCTCGCTCGGATGCCTCTGCACGTCGTATAAAAGCGAGAACACGGAAACCCATTATAATGAAATTAACAAATTACCCGTCGTCCAGCGCCTCGACCTCTGCTCCTGCCAGCAGTCCCGCACCACCCCAATCCCTACGAGTATCGTCTGTTTTCATCCTCTCGCCTAGAACCACCTCATCGATTTTCTCTTCTCTCCTCGTTTCCTCTAGTCTTCTCTGCTCGCCTCTTCTCTTCTCCTTCTTTCATTTTCACGTCACGCGAAAGACAGCCTGTACAATCCAGCCGATCCCGTTTTTGTTACTTTTGGCGCATCTTACGTATTAATTCTTTTCTCTGTTAGAACGAGTGAAGTCTCATTCAGACTGGAATTTCCTATTTATGGAAGGAGACTACGTTACCCCCGACACCGATGTTACCGCGTAGTAATTACTGGAATTGCTACTACTTTATTCGAGCGCTTGCCGCTTTCGTCACGCGACACACGCGCTTGAAATTCAAGTCGCATTCGATGGGGAATACTCTTGGCTCCAGAATTTTCTGTTTCATCTAAACGATTTCCTAATATCTCTCGCTGAATAACTCATTTATCTAATTTAATCCTTGGGTGGATTGAAACCTACGAATCAGTCTGTGGCAGACATTCTTTTCTCCAGTTTGAACGCACAAGCGTACGCAGAAAAATTTTCAATTATGCACAATTTTGGTCGAACGTAGTCTGTATTCACGCATGATACGTTATATGGGGGATGGGACAGGGTGTGAAGGGAGTCGATCCACGGGGTCGTGGTCGGTCCACCGAAAAGTGGACTGGGTCGTCGGGATAGATGAAGGGGTGAAGAAGGGTGAAAGGGACGAGGGTGGATGGTGAAGGTGGGCGGAGAAGGGGATACCGGTTTTCGGAGGGTGTGCGCTCGGGAGCAGAGACAATAGTAGGCGGACAAAAGCGTGATATACGACTACCCCCGGGGCAGTGGTATTAAAATCATATTTTTAAGTCCTCCATCCTACTCCTGGACGTGCTGTGAGCGCCGTACTCTTCGTTGCTACTGACCCTGTCCCCCTCGTTTCATGCTGAACCACAAAATGGTGAATGGGTGGTGTCTCTGTGGGACTGACGATGCTCTTGGATTTAATTGGATTCGTCGACTGTAATTAATGCAACTCCATCGACCGTGGAAAGGTGTCCGTTTCCAGGATTTTGATTTCTTTCACAGATTTCTTTCTACATATCTTGTCTATTGTAAAAGCACAGACGAGGTATATATACATACCTCGTCTGTAGGATAGACCAAGCTATCTTATGGGATATCGTGTCCCATGCTGTAAAATCACTGGTTCTTTTAGTACTCTAAGCTTAAACAACAGTGAGTTGGAAAACTACGGCAAGTAATATGATCGAAATTGATCAAGTAGTGAATGCGCTAGAAATATGACTTTTCAAATCTATTATAGAGTTGTCAAATTTTCAATACCGAAATGTGAAGCTGGTAAATATCCTAAATCATTCTACTACATATTAGAAAGAACTCTATCCATGTTTTATTATGGATTTTTTTTCATATAGTATATAAAAATTCTAAAGTTATTAGTAAAATATTAAAGAACCTATCAGCTCAAATGAATTTTATCAAAAATTCAATATAATATGAAAGAAATTAAAGAGAAAAATACAAAACAATCTTCTCAATTAAAAGTATAATCAGTGTAAAAGAGTTTTTTATTTTTTTATTCCTAATTAACATTTCGCGCGCAAAGTGCGATTACAGCGCCAACGGTGATATACGCAACTCTCCCTCCGATTCTCGAATATATCGATATTTCTCACGACCGAAGAGGAAACATGGCGGAAGGAAGCACATCACATTTACAAAGAAGGAAGTGTTATTCACAAAAAGCAAGAAAAAAGTGTCATTCGAAAATATCGAGGTAAAAATTTAATCAATAGTTATTAGATTTGTGTTTGCGTTGTGAATTTTTAAGATGAAACATGTATTTTTGGTTTCACCTCAAGGTAAGACCTAACCAAATAATCGTTACTTGTAATTTTCAACAATTAAAGAAATAATAGCATATAAACATTTAAATAGAACATAAGTGCTACAAGTTATTTGTAATTTAATACCAAAGTTTAATTTTTAGTCTAACTTTATATACTGTGTAATGTTTAATAATTCTAATACTAAATTCAACAATAATTTAATAAATATGTACATATTCAGTGACTAAAATAATAATTCTACTGTGTAATATAATAAAATTTCTCATGTCTCAATTTAAAATATTAACAATTTATCCCCAAGTATGTTAAATTTTTCGTTCTTTTTTAAAAATTTCCCATGAATTTTGCGTATTTAATTTAGGCTTTTTTTATTTTTTATTCCTAGTTAACTTTTCGTGTGAAACATACGATTACAGCGCCAACGGTGAAAGACGGAATACACTTCCTACGATTCTCAAACATATCGATATTTTTCTCACGATCGATTGTTAGAGAGGAAACATGGCGGAAGGAAGCACATCACGTTTACAAAGAAGGAAGTTTTATTCACAAAGAGCATAAAAAAAAA
>NW_025109948.1:278144-280383 GCF_011392965.1 Frieseomelitta varia | reverse complement strand
GTTCGTAACATTTTCTAACCTCGATAGCGTCCCTTCGATGGCGTCGGTTCTTCGACATTCTTTTACTTCCATTTATACCTCATTAATAGTATCATTTAATTAATACGTTTGTGTTTAACGATTCATTGAGCATTAAAATAACGAAATCGAGTAGTGATTTGAAACTTCTCGTGCCACTTTTTCCTCAATCGTCGATTTCATTCGTACGGTTACCGGTAGCTTGTCTTGCACGCTTTTTCAATAGAATTTAAAGTTGATTATCGTTTCATTTTTACACATTTGCCTTCATTTGACATGTTTGTTCTGACTTTGATTTTTTTTTTGATTGCAGATTATTTCTTAATTGCATGAAACGACTGACGTCACAATTGTTAACAGAAAATTTCATGAACTTTCACGGAAATTTGGTAACATTTTATTTATTTTCCATAACATTTATTTGGTATACAATTTATATTTACTTGAGACACAATTTACAATACGTAGTTTCGTAATTATTTGGAATATAAAGATGAAAATAGAAAAAATTAAATCAATTAATGTATTATTTTAAATACAGAGGTCGTAGCAGCTTATCGGTATATACGATTTGAAACGAATATATATTTTTGTATTGGATTATCAAATTCAATGTTTTCGTACCTTACTATACTATACTTTAGTATACCTACTTCTTTTAAAGAAGTATACCTGTGCTGCTGCATAATTAAACAATCCAGGCAAGATTTCACACGCGTTTTTCGTAGTTATTATTTCTTAAATATATTTAGCTGTGAAATTTTGATCTGTGCAAACATTTTTGAATATTTATAACATACGATATGGTATATTATTAATGTGCATATTTCATATTCTAATAACGAACATTTATATATACAATTTCTGCAAATAATTGTCTTTGATTTACAGTATTCAATATTGAGAAATACTTTATAATTTATAAATAATATCTTCAATACATATTTAAATTTCTGTCCATGTTCTAGAAAAATAGCAGTATTTTCTAATAAACGTATCCTTTTCCCTTCCCCTACTAATCAGCTTTATTTTCAGAAAATCTTTGTGACCGCGCGCAATGCGGTCGATAGAATCAGTGTTTGTTACGCAGTATTTTAACATTTTTTCTGAGCAAAATAACTCTTGTTAAATTAAATTATTAATTCATTTCAATTCGCGAAATTAGAGTCAGTGAGTTTGTTGATTGTTACCTGATTGATAGTCTTTTATTTTTCTTTTTTTATACTTTTTCTTGTTCAATATCCGTTTTCGGTATTAGAGTTAGTGCTCAAGAGGATAAGGCCTCTCCAGGAGAATAAAATTGTAAGTTTTACATATTGTACTTCATTTTATTAAATTTTTTAAATTTGACTATAAAGTATAATGTTTAACGTTTTGTTACAGACGCTTCACAGCATCAGTTCTTTTGTATTTTGGGGAAAATCAAACGGTGGCTGTAAAGTTAAGAATGTAAGAATTTTTCATTATTTTCAACTTAAGATTTTTGCTTTACTTTTAAATACAAAGTCTAATGTTTTCTGTTTTGTTACAGGTTTGTTACAGTCTGCAGTTCCCCTTAACCTTTAAAAATCTTACACATATTCAAAGACTAAGAATGTAAGTACTTTAGCACATTGTACTTGAATTAATTCTGTCCTTTATAATTTTTTTTCTCAAGTGTAAAGTTAAAACTGTAAAATAAAACATTTCAAATTTTTTAAAACTACTTTGCTCTTAAATACAAATTGTAATGTTTTATGTTTTGTTGCAGATTTTCTACAATCTTCACTTCTATCTTCTTACAATGCTTCAAAAGCTAAGAATGTAAGTATTTCAGTATATTGTATTCGATTTAATATTATTCTCTATACTTTTCTTTTTATTGAGGTCGAATGTAAAATTATAACTATAAAATAAAAACATTTTAAATTGTTAGAGATCCAATTTTTATCATTATTAAAATTTAAATTTTTAGTAATAATAATACTGTGTCTTTAAAGACAAAATGATAATGATGATTTTATGCTTTTTAAGAAATTTTCCAAGACGTTTACTTCCACCGTGGGATTCTCAGTAATGTCTACTTGATGAGGATCTTCACGACTTTCTGTGGTCCAGTGCAGCATATTCAGCATCGATGATCTCGTTCTTCACATCTATACCGTGAGTCGCATGCATTTATGTTCCTCCGGTCACTCAATCATGTCGTAGGATGAAAGGTCCGAATCGGCACGGGTGACTG
>NW_025109948.1:195725-276496 GCF_011392965.1 Frieseomelitta varia | reverse complement strand
GTTTTACTCTTCGATTTTTCGAATTTAGTATCGCGGTCGCGGTCGTGGATAGGTCGCGAGTAGGTCCCGAAACGAACGTTTATGTAGGTATTGCTCGAGCATGCACGTGCGAACGGACAACGATCACTATGATCGATGATCGTCCATGTGTATTGGGGTCAGCTTTCGCGATTTATTTATTATTATTTCACCTTTATAAGTTATGTTTTAGTTTGCGATTAGAAAGACTCGAGCTAAGTGTAAGTTTCAGCGGGCATTGCGCTCGAAGAAAGAAGAGGCTAGAAGCCGAAGAGGCCCGGCAAACTGCCACGAAGAGGGTCACAACAAATGGCTTCTCATCCTCTGGACCATTTAAATGATTCCAGAGCATGGGAAGTCATTCTCGTTACTACTTTGTCACTATGCTCTTTTAGTATTTGTAGTTGTATTTTTTTTCTTCTCCATCAGCGTTCATCATCGTATTGGGCAAATCGCGATTTTTCCTGGTAGTGTAGCGAGAGATCGATTACGGGTTGAGTTAGAGTTGCGAAGAAATAATTATCGTGTTTGCTTTAGAGTTGCGAATTATGATACCGCAATTGTCTTTTGCAATTTCGATTTAAATTTTTATAGTTATCTTAGTGTTATACATAGTAAAATTTATTTTGCTTTCTATTGTTTTAAATTAAATTATAGAGTTATCGCTTTTAATTAATTTTAGAGTGTTACAGTATTTGAAGTAGCTTTTTGTTCACACAGTTCTGTATTAATTCGTAATAATTTTTATTGAATTTAGTGTTAGAGTTAGTGTTGCGACATTATTACATCGCGATTGCCAATTACTTTTACTTAATGTTGCAGTATTGCTCCAATTAGTTTTTCTCTTAGTGTTGCGACAATGATCGTGTTTCTTGAAATAGCGTTGCGTTTACAAAATGCCCAAATTCTTCCATTGGATTCGTGGAAGTCTGTTCCTAGATCACCTCATGCAGCTACAAGAGCTGTACAGAGGTGGTTATTCATCAACAACCTCCAACATGGTTGCAGTGGACGCGTCGCAATTAGTGTTGCGTTTTTCTGAAGAGTGCATAGATTAATAGCGTTGCGTACTTATTTTCGGAAGTTTTAAATAGGACGAAGCACTCTCCGCGTTTGATTTTGAAAATTTCCTATTTCATAGTAGTTTTAGTGAATTAGTGTTGCGAAACAAGATACGGTTTATTGCCCGGATTCATATTGAATGTAGATTTGATAATAGCCCTTCTGGTTATTGTATTGAGTAGGAATAAGTTCTTTTAGTAGTCCTTTTGGCTACTGTATCTCGATTTTTTTTTCAATGGCCTTTCTGGCTATTGTTTTAGATTTTCTTTCTTAGTAACCCTTC
This sequence comes from Frieseomelitta varia, assembly GCF_011392965.1. Lineage (NCBI taxonomy): Eukaryota > Metazoa > Arthropoda > Insecta > Hymenoptera > Apidae > Frieseomelitta > Frieseomelitta varia. The sequence continues at coordinate 275,133 of NW_025109948.1, read as the reverse complement.
TGGTTACTGTGTTAGGTATTCTTTTTCAGCACCCCTTACCACTGCGTTTACTGAAAATACTGCTAAAACATATATTTTTTTATTAGTCATAACTTTGTTAAATCTTATTATAAATTTATATGAAAGTGCAACTGATTTCGTATGTCATATATACAGACACGTAAAATTGAGAAAAATATTGTAACAATATATTTAAATATTACAATGAAAATTTGGAATTCTTTTTACAAAATAATTAAATCGATAGTACTTTGTAGAATATTAGCTCATTTTGAAATATGAGTTGATATTATTAATTTATTGTTATCGGAGTCAGTAATAATGATTGTTCGTTATCAGAGTTATTTTCTTACCATTTTTTCTTCTTTTCTCAATTTTAAGTTGCGTTTCAGCAATATAGTAAAATTTTATAGATATTCGAATTTGGTATGCATAAATCAAAGTTTATTCGCGATTATCGTTTATTTGTAACAAATATCTTGCAATATATGCATTCTTTCTATTCTTCGTGCTATATAGCAAATAAATAAAAGTCGAAAGACAAATCACATGATTTTAATCGAGTCTTTTTTCATCTTTGCATCAAAGATAAATTTTCAGTTTTTGATTTATTTAGTCCAATCTAAATCCAATTACTAGAAATTTTTTCTTTCCATTTTCACAATTTCGAATCAAAAAATGATTTAATTCAATAGTAACCTGAATTTTTTTATGTGTATTATATATCTTCATTACCTTTTTATTTAAATTTTAATATTAGTCCAATACTTGAGTTTGTTTTAGCTGCATTAATTTACAGAGAGTATTACATAGTTACAGAAAATACAGAGATATGTTCATATACTGAAAATTTAAAGAGATGAAATATGAATTAAAGGCAGTGAAGATGAAAAACTAAGATGTTGTTACAACAAAATGATGTTTTATCCAGTTGGAAATAACAGATATCTTCTACAAATTTTACTAATCTTTTTCAGTTTCTTAGATTTGTTTCAGGTTATAAAATCAACAAAAGAAAATTTATAATACAACAAATAGATAAATCATCAAGAAGACTTCGTATAACATTCACTTTATTCCTTTTTAATTGTATTTGTATAGATCTAGAATCTATTTATATAAATAGTATAGATAGAATCTATTTATACAAATAGAATAAAAATCACTAAATTTTTTGTAGACATGTTAGACTAAATTAAGCTTAATTAAAGACTACAGGTAGTTTTAAGTTGGCTGTTGTGTTGTGTTGTGCTGTGTTGTGTGTGTGTGTGTTGTGTTGTGTTGTGATAATTTTAAGTTGGTTATTAGATTTAAGCTTAAGCAGGCTAATTCTAAATGTGTAAGATGCGTTAATATTAAGGGCAGGTTAATATTAATTTAGTTATAATATTTATTAATTTAATAGGTTAATATTAATTTAGTGGGATAAATAAAATTCTATATGAGACACATATTTAAGCTTTTTAACAATCATATATAGTCAAACGTGCATCTCATATAGAGTTATGTAGTTAGGTTAAGCTTTAGTAATTTCTGTTTTCATATAAATTTAGCTTTTCGCGTCGGTTTTCCTCTTACAGCTTCTTTTATTGTCCGGTTTGCACAATGATCAAGATGTTGAACGTTTTGCAAGCGCATAGTAAAAGAACTATTTGTTCATAAATTCATGTTTTGAATTAGTAAATTTTTGTTCGTAAAAGGAGGGTGGATGGGCCGTGGATAGGGCGGGTCTCCATTCGCAGCACCTCCACGTGGTGGGACCTGGGCAATCAGTATTATTTGATATATAATTACTAATTGCATCACTGTATAGCTAAACAATTAATTATATAACTGATACAGTTATTAATTATATGGCAAGTAGTACGAGCTGATTGGCTGCGATTTCAGTTAGATGTTTGTGTAGATGTATATGTAGTCTATTAGTTTAATGAAAAATAAATAATTTGTAGTTTTGACGTATGAATAACTAATTTGTGTAAATGTGTAGAAAATATTTCGTCCGAAATATTAATTTTTTTGTAGAATATCCCAGAAATTGTTTCTTCTATCATGATACTACATCTGTAAATGAGAGGGTTGTTTTTTGTTTTGAATCGTCTACCGATTCGATTAGGGGGATGGGAGATTGAAAGTTATTTTAACTTGCTTAAAATAATTTAAAATCGATCGTTTTAGTTCGATCAAAATTTGCCTTATGCAGACCATAAGCAACGTTTGGAACAACTGATTAAATTATTAGAATCGTTCATATAAACAATGTTTCAATGAAATTATCAATCTCTAATTATCATTTTCAATTGACCTATAGTTCGTTCGACCTATAGTTATGTAGTATAAATGTAGCTTATCAATTATTTATTTCGCACGATTAATGTTAGGATATCAATGTATTGAGATAATAGCGGCTCAGATATTGAAGGTTCTAATAAATATGATTCTTAGATAATCATTTTACTACACGTTTCACAACAGGGTCATTCACTTTAGTACGATTACACGTAGCGACATTATGCGTTTAACGTATAAATGTTAGTAACGTTTAAATGTTAATCGAAGCTGCGAGGATCGATCGTTCATTGACGTCAGTCACTAATCTCGTCAAAGTTTCGATCGGTAAAAAGAGCAACGCCAAATTTGTATCGAGGGGAGAAAGAAAAAAGTTTCAGACTATATCAAAGGTTAGAGAAGCCAGCGCATTTTCATTTAAAATTCCGTGTATTTCCGGAGTCGGCGGGTTATTCAGCCTTCGGTACCTGATTTAAAGTCCTTCGAAAGGGATGATATACGGAGTCTGAATGTATGTACCTTCGCATTTACACGCAGGCACGCGTGAAATGAATATCTCGTTCCTAACCCGGCGATCCCACGCCGCAGACGTATATATTTCATCTCGCTATCGCTATTTCTCTGAAAGGCGACTTGCTTTTTCGTTCGCGCGTCAAAGGATTCTCTTCCGTCAGCTGCGTGTCCCGTCGTTAAGTTGCGCGACACCTGCCGTTTTATTTTTCGTAAATTCGTTAACGACACCCCCGTCGAAGGGAGCCGAGCGGGTCCGGGTGCTCGCGGATAGTCGCCTCGTTTCTCTATTTTGCGAAGGATTCAACGTTGCTGAAAAATGAACGTCTAAAGTGGACGCGTATGTCGCTCCGATAAGCCGTGAGACGTCTGAAAATCTCGGCGCGACGTTTTATACCTTAAATAAAAAACACTGTGCTCGCGCGCGCGAGCGAGCGCGACAGCTCCGAGTGCCTCTAAATGATTAATCTTACGTTTTCGTGAAATATTCACGCGTTCAACTCGATTTGTCGAGCGCGCGCTCCACTCCGCTTCGAACCACCATGATGATTTTCAAGCGTTTCATCTCACCCTTCGGCCGGCCTGTTCACGCGCGAGGCGGAATATTTTTTCGCGATTCGCGCGTCAGTGGAGAAAGGGGCTGGGGGCAGCAGGAAAAAAGTATGGGAGAACAAAACGATCCGGCCGCGTTCAAACGTTGTTGCACGCGCACGCCAGCCACTCCGGATGCGCTTCATTAGAACTTTTAAATCTCGTTTCGTGTCGTCGTCCGCAGGGCTAACTCGCGGAACGACCGAGTTTCGAAACAGCGAGATGAATTTGCTGGTCCCTTGAACGTCGTTATACGTACGCCAGCCACCGCCGCCGGTTGGCGTTCCCCGTTGCTACTTTTGCACGGACTCTTGCCTAAGTGTCTCGTTTCGTTTCGTTTGCCGCTTTATATCATTACCAGTCATTTTTGTCGCGAGGACGAGTGGAGGCGTTCGCGCGTTGTCGACTAATTTCACGACTTCTCATGGCAGAGAAAAGTAACTGGAACGACTGTAACTAGAAAAATTTACATTCGAAAAATATTTACAAAATCGCATTAACAGTTTCGAGGTAGTTTCCTTCGTGGACTGTGTCTATACTGAATCGGAATCACTACTCTCATTCTTTCATGCGTATTTAGGTCGTTGCACGTGAAATGTCCGATTACACAAAACTATCCAGGATTCATTGACTAAATATAATTGTAACTGTTCAACAATATTCAAGCTAATGGCTGACACGAATTTTGTCGGAAAAGGGCAATATTTAATATCGGTTTCCAGAAAACTATTTTAAGAGGAGAAAAACATTTGCCATCGATGTAGGGAAAAAAATCTATCGACAATCATCGATTAAACTTCGTGTATAATTATAATATTAATCAGTGATAAATAATATTTTGAACTAGAAGTCATTCACAATCTGATTAGTATTAAATTTAAGGAAGCCATATAAAGTTGATTGAAAATTGAAAGTTTTATAAAGAATTTGATTGTTTCATTTGCAATGATTGTTTGATATTATCACGTTCAACTCGTCGAATGTTCATTATAATGTCGTAATGATGGCTCTAAGAGAAGAAAGTCTCGGATTAGACGAATAAGAAGGTCATAGTACAACTGGAATACTCCTTCTAGACGAAAGTTGGATGATAGATAATGATGTATGACAGGGAACATGGTCATGATGAAGTATCTATTCGTCCTCCATCTTCGTAACGCGTCAGTATCGATAAAAATTGTAAATAGACACTTACTACCGAAGTTTGGACGTTTACAAATTAATTGGCAGGTTCTTCTTTATCATAATCTTCGTTATCAAAGTACTTACTCCGTTGTCAATGATCATTTTCGTAACGGAAGTCATGATACATTCTCTCGCCGCTTGTCGCGAGTGCTTCATTCGACGCGTAGTACATTGGTATCGTCACGTTCTCTTTCTTCTGGATTTTAATTTCTCGCCAGTGTGTTTTTAACAACGATCGGTTTCCGTGCGATCAGACGACGTCGATGTAACATTTCAATTCCAAGGGAAATCTTAGGATTTGTCAACGTCAGGAAACGAGAGGAACGCGCATTTTTCAACGACCAACACACAGGGACGAGATATCTCCCTGTAGAGTTTGCTTCCTTTTTTACGAGGCTCTCCTTCGTGTCAGCGCTATCGGTACGAGTTTTCAACCGGAACGAATGGAATAAGGGATTCGCGTTTGGTTTTGTCGCGTGTGCTGTAACAAACAAGGGTGCTGCATTGTCGTGTTTTGTTTAACATTTTTCCTGCTGTTGTAGTTGCAATCGGTGTGCATCGCGATGTTTGAACGGAAGAGAGAAGAGTGAAAAAGGGGTGAAGTTGGAGGTAGAGTTGAAATTTCGGAGTTTGTCGTAGTCTCTTTGTAAAATACAAGTATCGTAAAAATTGGTTGAAGCACTATGAGTGCTTTCTTACGATCACGTGTACAAGTGGTTCTTTCTATATTTTTCAAATAATTGCTTTCGAAGATACTTCTGTGAATATGCAAAGAAATAATTTTGATTTAACAAATCGTTGATGCAAAGTTGGTAAGGTCGAACTGAAAGAAAGTTTCTCGTGAAAACGAGATGTTTGGCTTCAAATTAGAGAGCTTGCCTCGCGTCAGTCTGAAAGTATTCCAACCAGAAGAATATTTCGTACACTGATCAATGCGGCGTTCAAAGACGTTTAACATCAAAAAGATCAACCATATTTCCGCTCAGAATTTGGGCTGCAAATTCACGATCGTTAATAGATCGTTGTACTCTCCCCTCTTTAACGAAATTCTCAAGACTCGACGGTTAAGAAGGATCTCGCTCAGAGGAATGTTAGGAGGAAACCGCGCGACGAACCAAGGCGAACCGGCAACAAGTTGGGGGCGAGGTCGTCGCGAACGTTTGAAATCCGCGAAGAATTGGTCCGCAGAACAGAGGAACGGCAATTAGAATCTCGGGGAAGGCCGGACAGTGCCGAGCTGTGCCGGCAGAGCCAGTCGTTTAGCTAAGGGTTCGCATTACACGGACCATTAGGAGTTACTTGGCGAGGTTGGCTTTCGGAAAAACGTTCCACTTTGTATAATGGCTCGGTCCAAAAGGAGCAGGAAGTTCGTTCCGTTGTATACATTTACCGGGCGAGGTGGGTGGGTGGTCGGGTGGGGCAGAAGGGGGCAAAGGTGCTCACTCGTTCGCCGACTATTTCATTTTAAAGTCAAAACGCCCCGTGCCTAGTCGGTGCTCCGAACATCGTAAGAGGGTTGCTATACTATTATAACTTTGTAATGGCCTACTAGCGCGTACTTTGCCCTGGATATTGCCTTAAAGGGTGCAACCGTGAAACGTCCCCTTCGTAAATTTAACTTTCAAACACGCCGCCCGACATCGGTCCGCGCTAGAGCACTATCGCGTTTTTCCATGGGCTTTCATCTATCCCTTTCTTTTTTCAGTCTCTCCCTCTCTCTCTCTCTCTCTCTCTCTTTCTCTATCGTTTAGCGATTCCGGGATTACGTTCATGATTGCGGACTTTTATTTACCGCCACGTCGTCGGCGAAACTGCCTGGTCGATTAATCATCTCGGACGAGATATGACTCTCTCGTCTTGAGATATTGCGCGTTTATCGCGCGCATTTTAAATAAACCGATGCTAATGGCGCGCGCGAAAGAAACCGCGAGCACTTAATTCGGTGATTTATTTAACCGTTCTTTTTCTGTTCAGGGTGTTGAACTGCTCCAATATTGTTCGTATATCATTGGAAACGAATCTTTGAAACATTCTCGTTTACGGGAAAATGCATTTTACATTATTGACTGTGAACTTTTCGCTGGAATGTTCTTTTATTACTGAGTTTGCTTTTATTTATAGATAGACTTGCATTTTATATAATCATTAGAGAAAACCGAATACATTTAGGACGTATAAATACTTATTGGTTTACATTCGTTACAACTCACAAAGTACATGGCTGTTTCATGAATTTCCATCAACATTGTAGACGCGCTTGAGATATTTATTACATTGCTTTAAAGAAGTAAAATACTAGAGAATAATATAACATCGACGCGACTCTTGTTTCATTGTTTATATGGATTTTAAAACTTTTTTTATTATTCATCAGTTAGATCGTAATTAGAATACACATCGATTATTTGTTCTTCCACATATGTTAGATATGTAACCCCTCCAAAAAGAATAGGTACCAACACAAGTTTCTTAGATAAGGTGAATGTTAGAATGTTATACTATTATAATATTATTAGTATCGTATTATTATTATATAATGTTAATATTATTAATATTATATATTATTATTAGTATCAAATTATACATTTATATATAATTTTAAAATTATAAAATTTTATCATCAAACACCTATGATTTTGGTAGTATAAATCTCAGAAAAACCACGCAATTTATTAGTATTACCTAGATGATTCGATATCCTTTATTGGGTTTGTACAGCGACATCAATTTCCTTCATTCCGTTTTCTACTTCTATCGTTGTATCTTATTTGGATTTCTTCGTTTGATAAATAAATATTATTGTTCTTTCCCTTTTACCGTGAGAAAGACGTTGCAATTTCCAAGAGCGTTTATAGACACTTACGGGCTACTTACCACAAGTTTATCTTGTCTGAAAAGAGGACTATAACTACGGACGTTTTCCAAACTACTTGGCGAAACGTCTTGGGGAACTTATCGACGAGTTTCGCGATTCTCAATAGTTCCACATATAGCGTAAATTATTCGCGGACTTTCCTTTTGACTCGGTTCATAACACGACATAAGTTTCTGAACTGTGAAAGAAGGTCAGTAGTACTTAACGCGGTTTAATTCGCCGGAGGAGTCGCGAGGAGTGCCACAATGTGATTAAACTTTCAACGATAAAAGGGTTTCAGCCTCGTACAATGTCCGGCTCTTTCGCGAAGTTTCGTCCCATCGGGATATCCTAATCGGCCTTGGTCTGGCTTCTTTTTCACTTCCGCGAGACTCGGATAAAACAATGAAAACATTCCGTATATTGTTATCACGTAGGGTTAGCCATTTTATAGCTTGGATTTTCTTGGAAAAGAATTTCTCGTATTATCCTTCCGTGAAGAGAATTTTTCGATTGCTTTTAGAGAAGTTGGAAGAGGACCAGCTTGTTCGACTTTTTAACTGCAGTGTGTCGTGGAAGAAGCGATTTCTGTTTTCTTTTTTTTATCGTGGTTCAATCGTTAATTTAACCATCGCGTATAATATAGATCACATAATTTATTAAGATTTATTTCATTTCTAAAAATTCTTCACAAACAAAATGATAGCATTTCTTTTATGACATGTTTTTCTAAAGTCAGACCATGCTCGATCAGACTACCTGTTCAGTTTTGATTTAGTACTAGTTTGGAATCTACACATAGTTATTAATAGTTATTGATCTCTCGACTACACAATTTACAATTTACGATTTGCAAATAGAACGAGGATTTATATTTTTCGTGGACGTAGCTAATATAATTTGTTGAAATGGACAAACTATTGCGGATTTCTCTCAACAGTTCATTTTAATTGATCATAATTAAGTTCTGACGCAATACGAAGAATATGATAAAATTTTATTTATTGTTAATCAATTGTCAATTATCAAAAGATACTCTTTGTGCACATTCTATACATTCGTGCGTTTTACACAAACGTATAAAGATTCACAATCTCTACTTACGAGCAGTGTTCTCATTATCTCGTCCAACCCTTTATACTTGAACCGGGGTCAAGAGAGGGTCGACAATTTTGTGGGAATTTCGCGGCGATCGCGGAACGAACGTCCTCTTCAGTGGAAACTGGTAACGAAGGACATATTCCGAATAATTCCAATTTACGGCGCCGCATCGTCGCAAATCATAGACGCGGCGGGACGCCGACGCGTGTCGTATCGGGGAAGCCGCTCGACTTAATGGTCGTTCGATCCCTGGATTACGGATTCAACGGGAACGCGACACCCGGTTTTCGTTTCGACGTCCTTCCAGTCAAGTTACGTTTCGCCAGTCGATACATACACCCGCGTGCACGGTGGTGTTCCCTTTGTCAATCGATTTCCATAGAAATTTCCCATATATCATCTGCCTCTGGCACGAAATTTTATTGCCCGGTTGTGTAAACCGTGTATCGGCGGTGTATCGCATGTGAGAACGGTTTTACTTTCCAAAGGAATCCTCCGCTTTGTCGTCTCTCAAGCCTTTCGCGGAATCGGGGATATAATAACCGTCGTCGATTCGCTCGAGGACGGCACGCTGCACGAAGGAATTCGCGAATTGCGAGCGAAATCGTAGATAATCTCGAAGGTGGAGGGTTAGGTAGAAAGGAAAACGTTGTTTCGTCGTGGACAGTCGTCGATGGACGAATCTATCGATTGTGTTCGGGTGCTGCTTCCCTCCTCTCGGACATTCTTGGCTGGCTAAGAGTAGGAAGGACTGTTGGCGGAATGCCAGAAGGCCAACTGAGGACAGAAAGAGAGAGAGAGAAAGAGAGAGAGAGAGAGAGAGTTCGTCCAGGTGGAAGCAGAAGGTAGCGGATAGTAGTAGTACCTCGAGCGAGATTCCGAGCAAAAAGCGGCAAGGATGAGGATGAGGGAGGGCAAAAAGAAGGAAAGGAGCGTGGAACGAAAGGAAAGTGGACGGGGAGAAGTGGGGGTTGAACGAAGAGAGGAAGACGACCACGAAATATTTGTCAATCGCAAAGCCAGGAAGACCGGTCGGGAAAGTCGATTTAACGCCCGTTAAGGAAGCAATTCCTTTAAGAAGGACGAACGATGGAGGCAAGGGTGGCGCGACCCGGGAATGCTCGACCTTCCTGGACTTACGACCTTTCACCGGAGAATCGCTTCCGTCCGCCATTATCGGCGGACGAATGGAACATCAATAACCAATTTCGTAAGACTAATATCGCGAAAATTAGTTTCCTGAGGTCCCTTTTCCTTCGTGCTTCGTTCCTTACCCTGTCTCGCTTCTCCATCTCTCTTTCTCTCTTTCTTTCTCTCTCGTCGCCTATACCTTCGTTAAAAGAGGTCTACGACCTACTCGTCGTTCATGCTTTTCTTAATGTTCACCCATCGAGCGAAAGCGATCGTGAATCTCCTTTTATCGTCTCGCAATACCCGTTTCCGGCCATATTTTCCTTTTTCTTCTTTTTTTCTTTTTTCTTTTTTTATCGCGCACGCTCGGCTGCCGCGCCGAAGAAACGATAATACACCGTTTAATCCGCGTCACCCAGATTTACCCGGTGAAATATCTACCTGGACGCACATTCGGAGTCTGCTTAAAAACGCTTTCTAAACGCTTTCCGCTTCCCCACCCCTGAAAATCGGACGTTTTTAGTTTCGCCGTGTCCTCCGCGTTGCTTTGCGCGCCTCCTTTCTTCTCCAGCCTTTCATTTCTCGTTGGACGAATTCGCGACAGAAGCGGATCCTTCCTCTTTGCCCGGCTATTAGAAAAATCTGACGAGGACGACTTTGCTTTGCAAAGTGGGCTCAATACCTGCGCGTTGAAAGTATTGCATGTTATTTGGGGGTTAGACCGAGTATAAAATCGCAAAGTTCGTTTTTAACGACGTGAATCGTAACTTGTTCGAATAGACTCAGTATCCACAACCCATTCGATTACTAGACAAAGTGCTCTGCCAAGGTTAACAAGAAATTTCTCGTGAAACTTGGTTATCAAAGGTTATCGATGTGTACGAAGAGAATACTATCGAGAAGCTGTTTGTAAATGGCTGAGAGGATTTCATGAGGAAGACAATGACGGACGAAAGAGTTGATTTTTCATATCGATATATAAAACATGAAAATAATTCATTAAAACACTACTCACGATGATCTTGATACAGATGAAAGTCGAAAATAAACAATTTCGCAGAAATTTTCTACGATCTTTTTTTTTTATCTGGTACAATAATAACAAGCTTCTTAAAATCTCGCACTCCCGGCAAAGGTAGATATTTCTCGGTAGGTTCGTCTTTTTTCCTTTTTTTTATTTTTTTTTTTCAAGTCTTTCACGGTTTCCTACAGATTCCTCGAATTACACGGCGCCTCTTAATTATAAATTAATTATTCGTCGAGTTATGGCCTGACTTTTACTTCTTTCGCCGACCTAATTACCAGAGGTCTTGAAGAGCTCCGAAACTCGCCCGTTTCTCTCCCTTCCGCGTTCTTTTTTCCTCCATCGTTTTTACGTTTCGTTCCGGTTTTCCACTCTTTCTTGCCCTCGCCGTATCCGGCTACCATTTCGTCGGTGTATCTCGAACTTTTCTTTAACGAGGAACCGCCTGTGCCTTCCGTAACGTCACCTTTTTGCCCCCCTGAAACCATGGCGTTCCCATGTTTCTTTTCGCAGCGAGGAAATTTCCAGACCGACGAGCGTGCATTCGACCGGTGAATTTTCCCCTTTTCGGGGGGAACGTCGATAGTGGAGATCGCGGTTTTAAACGTGTACACGTGGCGCGTGAAACTTGTATTAAAGAATGAGGGATCCAATCCTTTCAGTTCAGGGAAGGAAAAGAAATGATACAATTTTTTTTCAATCGACTGTAGGAAATGAAACACAAAACAAAACAAAAGGAATTTCACAGATATCTTATTTAATTGAAAGTCACAATAGTTCAGTTACGTACACAATATTTTCAACGAGTTTTCGCAAAGCTTACTGAACTTTTTCGAAAAGATAATGTCAAAGGAATGTAACTTGGACTAACGTAAAAAGAGAAAATCTATTTTGTGTATAGTATATTTTGAAAGGGTCAACTTTGGACATTTCTAGAGCAAGAAAATTGAATTTCTTTTATCAAACTCCTAGATACGTTTCAACATTTTGCAGGAAATGTTCTCTTAACTCCTTGCCTTACGTATTTTCTTTTCAATTTTAAGGAGCAAGCATTACTTATTGAAATTAATTTAGAATTCTTTTAAATTCGAGACCTTAATTTATACCACGAGTACAACTCGATATTATAAATCAAGGGATTAACCGAGATCGAGATTTCTTTTGTTTTCAATAGTCAAAAATCTTAGTGCAGTTTTTATTTTTAGTATTCCATACTTATTGTAGGTAATAAAATTTTTAAGTATCACGAACATTTTATAATGTATAAACGCTACAGATTTCTTGTGCAAAGAGTCATTTAATATTTCTAGTTTCGAAACAAGTATAGTATTTGCTCTAAGATTTTCGAGCTCTGTGTTTAAATACACGTAGATACTGTGTAGTAGAAATATATATCGTTATCCGTAAAACAAAAATACACTGTGTTCTCGAGTATTAAAAATTACACCACACATGAAACAGAAACTTCCAGCCGCTGGACATAAAGACAAGATCTTTTTCTTTCTGCGTTAACGTAATTCGAAATTTACATCGTTATAGTTGAATATAGTTTTTCACGGAGAAAAAGAGGGGATCTCGTTAACTATTTTCCTGTCAAATTTATCGAGCCGCCAATAGACGCGATGGACAAAAGGTCGTGCTTATCGAGCAAATTTGATCAATCGGCAATTCCATTCGGTTTATCGATGACGATGTTTGACGCGATTCTGTCTCGATTTCTTTTTATCGAGCGGGGGCATAACGGCTATAGAACGAGAGACGCTCGGAATGTTAAAGTTGATTTATTAACGTTTGATTTATTTGCCCCATCGATCCGGAACGAATGCATTTATTGTGGGGCAAGATAGCCCAGCCTGCGTCGCGATCGACCTTTTCATTTCGTACCTTCCTCTGCTTTTTCTTTTTTTCCCCCTTCCTTCGTGCTCGTGCTCGTTTTTCTCATGCCCCTTTCTCCTTCCTCGTTCTTGCTTTCTCTTCTTTTTTTTTTTTTTCTTCAGCAAGAATTCCACCGTTTAAGTACCATATTTTTCGTGCGAGCACCAAGAGTGCCGGGTGTCTATTAATAAGCATATCGGGCCGGTGGAATCTCGCGATAAAAGTGATGTATGTCCGTCGAATAACGGTGGATCGGTGAGAGCGAACAGCGGCTGATACAAACCGCTCGCGACCGCGAACAAATTTCCCACGAGTCGGTTTTTTAACGGCCGTCGGATGTCAAACGTCTTCCTTCGGTTACTCTTGTACGACGCGCTACTATTTTAACGTCACCGACGTATTTATTACGCATCGCGGTTACGTTCGCGCGTCGTTTTTCTTCCGCTTGCCCGTAGACTCTAACTCATTTTTCGAAGGGACGTACCACGCGTACGCGTTCGAGCCTGATGGCTCGACTTTCACGGATAGAAAGGTGTTCGCGCGATAAGAAATTGAAGCGAGGATGGCGCGATCCACGGCGAGAAAGAGTTCATCGTTTAGGAAACGAGGCAGGATATATACATACGTTGACGTTCGTAAGTGTTGGGACATTTTCAAAAAACGGGGGGGGGGGGGATGATTTGAAGGCTATTTAAGTATTGTTGTCTGATTCGAAACTATAGATAAAAATACGTATTCAACGTAACGTAATATCATGTTACGATATGTAAAGAAAAATTCAACATTATAATCTCATCTGTAGGTGCGATAACTTCTCAGGGCCGATGTTGCGTTATTTGCAATTTTTCTCTTGATTAATTCACATTACGAAGTTCTGGATCCGAACGTTGAGACCGCGAGAAAGGAATTTCAAGAGATTCCGAAGGATTGCGATAAACTATACTCCGGTCCTGAATAGATTAATTCTTAAGTAATCGATAATTGAAATTAATTATTCATCGCGTTTTTCATACGAAAACCAGAAAGCGTTCCGATACTTATTAACGGGAATGTAGGCCAGCCAGCGTGGGGCGGATAAACATAAAGAATGCACGAGCTCGTCAGATGCAAATTTCACGAATTTTTCCAATGGCGTTGATGAATAAAGAATCGCTGGAGGTTGCCGTGGTTCGCTCGTGGCGAACGCGTAGCAACGGGAAATTGACGGCGTTGCTGTTGCTGGTGGGATCTCACGTTGGAAAACTGCGTTTCATCAAGCAACCAAGGGACCCCTTACAGTCGCCTGCTCTCGCTCTTTCTCACCCACGTGTTTCTCTTTCGTTCCTGTGCCGCTGTAATCTCACCTCTTTTGTAACTTCTTTGTTATCAGCGACGAAAGGAGGAAGAACCGAAACGTGGATTTCGCGAGCGAAACTTGACTGAGCGGCCTTTATAACACCACCTTTCGTACACGTCGCGAGGGGTTCTCTATCTGCGACGTTCCCTCCGCGGCAGACCCCTCCCCCTTTCCCTCCCCCCCGTTTCTCCTTCTCACGAGTTCTATCCTCTTCTTGATAGTTGATCAAACGATACAAAGATTCCTTTGCCGACGCGAGTCGAACAGCGCTGTGCTTTCACAGATTAAAATTCACGGTTGGACACGTGTACACCGAATATGTATTTGAAAGTGCTGTTTGAACACTTGCAACGGAAGCACATTTGTGTGTGTGTGTATATATATTATGTGCGTTGATAAAGAGATAAAATTCAAAATTATTCGTTTATTAGATTCATTCACTTTCTCTTTTTTTTTAAATATTATTTATACACGTATACATTTTGTAATGTTTCATGGAGTGTTCTTTGAAAAATTGATACTATAATCAAAATCTACAGAGACACGTACATATTACTCTCAAATAATTTTCTTTTTTAATTAATTTGAAATGAATAAATAATTCCACTGACAGTATGAATCGTCGTAGCGAAAGGATTCGTTTTCAGAGAGCATCGTTCGCGAAGTTGCAGCAATTAGTATCGAGCTAAAGTTCGCGACGAATCGATAGATAAAGACGATCATGAAGTTTCCCCGTTCGTATATGGGTCAAAATTCGTGCGACATGTACTGATTAGAAACACGACGAATATTTAGGAAGCTTGGAATAATCACGTTCGGCAAACCATTAAAGAAAATTCTTCCGTGGTGTACGCAAAGTACTTTGCGTTGTCAACCATCTCCCTCGATAAATTCGTAACGTCGTAAGTTTCGAGGTTATGCGATGCAAAGTGAATCCTTTGGAAATTTTGTAACTTTGTAAACGAAATCGCGGAGGAATCGCGGTTAAGAAAAATGTTCACGCAACGTACCTGAGGAATTTTCTAGCCCACGTTGTTTAACCCTCTTATCGTCCAAGAGCCGATATAGGTATCAGTTTTGTGATTTTTCCGACAAATATCTTGAGCCGATATGTCTTTTTTTTTTTTTTTTTTACAATTTTAACACGTATAACGACTATAGATTTTTATAAAAATTTATATTTTTGTAAATGTAACTTAGGAAGAAGAAGAATCTAGCTATTTTTACACAACAACAAAAATTGTTCTCTCTGCTAATATCTATTATGGAATTACTCGTAATTCAACTGAGAAAAGAATGATTCTACAGTAGAAACTGAATAGAGAAGAATAGGCTTAAAGCTTCGTTTATGTTTAAAATTGCCTTGATAGACTTTGAAATTTTATTTTCTTAAATAAGACGCAGAATAAAATTTTTCTATAACTTTCTATCGATTAATCATTTCTCGTTCACTTTGGTATTATTATAATTTAATTCAAAGTCTATTTTCTTGAAAACGAAGCGTCGTGTGAGAGAATTTGATTCTACACATCGTCTTATTTCCATGCTAATTAGAAAATATAGAATAGAGTACTTTGTATTCTTGCTTATTTTTACGCCTTTAAATATCCCATAAATGCATAATAACCATAATGCAGTCTACTAATGACACTTTATTTTTCTAAAATGAAAAATACTTTCCACTGAGAAAGAAACATCTTGTCGAATTTCGGCTCGAGAAGATCTATTCAATCAACGATTTTAATTTTCACGTACAATGCTACACGGAAAACTTGTAAGGCACTAAGAGGGTTGATAGTCGTGCTTCGGCGCAGAGCGTAGGGCTGGGGTCTATTGAAAGATCTTTTGTCGTTCGACTTCCAATTTCTGGCAGATCATTTCTCGTCTCGATGAAGTATCGGAAGGAAGGAAGCTGCATCGAAAACTAAAAGGAACGATGAAAAGAGGAACGAAGTGTGTAGCACAGACAATCAACTTGTCCAATCCGGAGACATGCATAAGACCGAAGAGGATTCAGAAGCTCGTTCAGGCGGAAGTGATGCAGCCTTGTCCTTCAGGTTCGTCTTACTGGACGCCGAGGCCGGTCCCCATTAAAATCTGCACGCGGAAAGACATGCAAAGAACTTGTCCGCCAAAGGTGAACCGAACGATTGTTTGCTAGGGAACGTAGGGGTAAGATGGCCACGCTAAACGAAAACAAGTGTAACTTTTTTTTTTTTTTTATTAAAAAGATAGTATTTTTAGCATTTTAGAAGTAAAAATTAATTTGTGAGTAAATCGTTCATCTTATTATTGGGCTACGATTGAATAATAATAATAAATATGAAATTCTCGAACGTCTGAAAAGTCTTGAGATTTGCAATAGAGTTTAGTACAATGGTAGCGTGTACGTTGTTTAAATTAAAGTTATCTAATCTAATTTAATTGAAAAGTGAAGTGAAAAATTATATTAATTTAAATGATCTGATCAAAAAGTAAAATGTCTCAAGAATTTCAAAACGTTCAAAACGATCAAGACTTCCAAGATTTTGAGGAGACTATCGAATCGCATTCGAAGCGATTTAAATTTCAAATACAGGCTGGGCATTTTCAATTTTTCTCGATTTTCTCGAAAAAATGTTGTCCTATTTATAAATTTTCCTTTATTTTTTTCACGTAAATAAATCTTCAGTTCCGATTGCACCACTATGTACAAATACGATGCGACTGGAAATCGCATCATTGCAATCACAAAACATAACATAACACGATGGCCATCTTACTCCGTCTTGTGTCTGCCTTACCGCGATTTCCTTCATCAAAAAAACAAGGCAGCGAGTGCGTTTGAACACGACGAATGCGCGCGCGTACACACTCGAACCGGATATATTTATCGTTAATGAGATTCCGTTAGCTGTGCAGAGGTTGAATCGACACGTTAACAGGAGAGCTTTGGCGTTAAGCCACGCGGACGCGTTCTCGTGGCGCGGGAGTTGGAGTCGTTGCGCGATATCGACGTGTCTAGGCAGCGGCGGATGACGACGACGGTGCTTGGGCACCTGTAACCGGAATTGGTTGGTCGATATGTAGTTACGTTTACCTGGAATTAGCCCGACAGTTCGGTGTACACAGGTATAGCGAGAGGCCGATGAGTCTCTAATGGAGGAGGACAGTTTAGAGTTCGCGTACTTGTTAGGGACACGTACGTACGTGACCTCACGGGTCGAGAACATCGTCGCGTTTAGCAGACTCTAGGGTCTACTCGTCGAACAGAGAGCCGGATATTCTCGAGGGTTTCGTAAACGTCGACAAATCTTCTCCTCTTCTTTCTTTTTTTTTTCTCCTCTTTTTTTTTTCAGAAGCTTCTTTGCACGCCTGCTTTCCATTTTCTCCCCGTTGCCTGCTGCGACAGTTTGCTTAACCCTTTCAGTGCCGAATAATGACGTATCCGTTGTTGTGATCTATATATATATATCATTTTTGAAAAATTTGCGAAAAATTCCGAGCGCGCGAGTCAGAAATTTTTGCTTGCATTAGCTTAGAATTAATTATTAGGGATAGGATAGAGTAACGGAATAGAGTAATTGGAATTAGGATTGGCAAAGTAGTAGCTTTCCGCCATTTACAAATCTTCAGTCGAGTAACTACAAGAATTTATAGCTAATTTAACTAATCGAGATGTACAATATCTTTTTTTCTTCTTTTCGAGTTATTGTCAGATACCAGGGCTGGGGAGAAATAGTAAATAGAATATAAATATTTTTATTTTCTCACGTGTGTAGTTACATATGGAAATAGTATTGGGCAATAAGTATTCCATTAAAATTATATTTCAAATAGTAATATTTCACAGAATAGTATTTAGATTAATGGTATTCCAAGTATATATACATACACACACACACATATACACGTACCACGTTTATATCTTATATATATCGTCGTCTATGAATATGTTAACACTTTCCTTTTTTGATTCCAATGTTGTAATTATCAAAACTAAATTTTTATAATTTTGTAGAATCTACGTCACATCAGTTTGGCCTTGCGAATTATTTTTTCCATTGGCAGTAAAAATTAAATTCAAGGGCGAAATTCACGGGATTCCGGTTAACATCCGTTTAGTTAGAAATATCAACTCAATTTTCTTTTCGCGAGTTTTTCATTACTTTTTAATTTCTATTTTTCCTCGATTTTCACCGTCGCGATTTTATTCGCACTGCGTTAGCAAACAAGAATCGAGCACACCGGTCTCTCTCGATTCTCAACGCAAATACAAGAATACAGCGCGGAAGCCGGCGTTTGTTCTTAAAAACCTTCAAATATTGATATTCTTTCGAGTCACGTACGCAAACTTCGTACTATTCTACCGAAGGAACGATAGCCAGGCCATAAATTGTAGTAACGTTGTGTGTACCTTTGCGTAGCTCTGCGATTGTCCTCAGAAGGCATTGCCGAAGTCGCCGGGTCAAAAATTATGTAAGTTTTTGCTCTTCCTCTTGAAGAGCGGCATTGTCGCTGGTCTCTTTTGCTGGACGAATTACGAGGGTTTGTGGGGAAGCAGCTCCGATGTTGAGGACCTGTATCGCAGGATAGTGGCCACGATTGTTCCCGCTCTTGACCAGAAAGAAGTAGTAACGCGTGACGAACGAAGCTTGACAAATGAAGGGTCAATAGGGAAATAGGGGGATTATTTTATAGAGGGATGAATTTTGAGTTTTTCGCATGCTCCTTTCGTATACTCTTTGTCACACAGCTTGCATTGAGAATTGAAATTTTCTGAGTTTTACATTTAGAAAAGTTCTCTAATTTGGACTGGATCTTAAATTGGACCATAGTCTTTATTTACACTTACGTTGATTTACGTGACAACTTTTAGTAGGAGGTAGTTCATATTTTACGTCATATTTAATGACATGAAAATGGTAGAGTGCAAGAAATAAGAATAATTACATAGTGACGACCTTTTTGTGTAATTTTGCCTTTAATTTATATAAGTTTTAACTTTTGTTCGACAGGTAAATTTTGGAACTTTATGAGTGTGATTTTTAAAGTAGGGTAAGTTATATCTCCTGTCCAAGACACATATCGAGAATGGTTTTTTTTTTTTTTTTTTTGGAAAAGGAGTATTTTTAAGCTGAAATTTTAGAAGATTAGAAATATTAGTTTTCTTTCTTTCTTTCTAGAATTAATTAATTTATGTTGTAAAATTCTTCTTAGAATCATTTATTCTTTGATGAAAAATAGGCATGGTCCAATTTAGAAAATCAGTTTTCTTATTTCTTTGTGACCAGCCACGGTCCTACGTAGGGATTAATGCATTACATGTGTATTAAAAAACAAATCTTCGTTGAAATTCAACGTTCCTCCTGTTTTCCATTGATCCTTCAACTGTAAACGCTCCCCTACCTATCCATAGAAATTGTTACGCGTTCGCAGATCGAATTGCCTCGCGTAAACAAGTTCAAGCACACGATGATACAGAAGTACAATCACGCGGTGTTTACCATAATGAATTGCATTGTGAACACGTCAACGATGCTACGGAAGCAGCTTCAGAGTATATTGGTCGACGAGTCAGATGAGGTCGAACCATCTGGAGTCAAATCGTCCGACGATTCGACGAATACCGAAGAGGAAATTTAGCTTAGGCCACCAAAAATATTGTGACATCGTACAAAGTAAATCTGCGTGTTATAGTGTCGTTTGTCTTCGTCTCGTGAATTTAAGAAACCCTAATGTGCGAATAAAATTATAAAACACTGGTTCTCAGCTTTTTATTATGGAAAATGGAAATATTATTCTTAATCTATCAAGGATCAAGCAGTAATTTCAAATGTTTTACTTTTTTTGAGAGTTTTTCGTGAAATTATCGCATTTAGGAGGAAGGCACAATGATTGAAAACATTGAGAGAATATTGAAAATTTCCTTCGATAGCTTTAATTAAAAAAAGGAAATTCTCAATGTGAATAGACTATAATAAAATAGATTGAGTAGATTGTGAATTACGAATAGAATGTTAGGCCTTAATAGGTTTAAGGGGTCAGGCCATCCTCAGTCATTCAAAAATAAGTAAAGTTTTGTGAATTTTTTTTTATCCGTAATTATTAAGTGAAAAATTCTAATGTTTTTGAGATACATAAATATGATTGTTAGCTTTACGTTTGAATTTTTTCCAAGTTAAAATGTTACGAAGTTATTTAGTAGTTATTCGTGTCGCTGCGAGGAACTGGAACATTTTAAGTAAAATATTTCTATTGATTCATAAACAGAAATATATACGAATCTTCAGCAATTTCAATTATTATAGAAATGATAGGAAATTTAAGATCGAAAGAGGTATTCTCATAGAAAACAATTTTAAATGTCTATGTATGATTGAATAACTGAGATACCGAAAAGAGTAAAAAGAAATTTCTATTTGTAAATTATAAGAAATAAATTATTCGTAATTTTGTAAATTAGTAGAAATATTTAGATGTTTCACGTATTTTGTAGCGACAAAATAAGATTTCGAATGTAGGATTTTTATACATTTATGAGAGAATGTTTAAATGCATAAAATGCAAAAATACACGTATAAAATATTCAAGGTACTTAGCATTCATTTTTATAGTTATCTTCATAAAAATTTCAAAATGCATGAAAATCCGCGGTCTACTAGTAAATGAATCTGCCGGGTTTTTTTTTTTTTTTTTAAACATTTCAACGTAAAAGAATTCAACTACAAAACTGAAAAAAGATCACATTCACGAAGCATCCAGAGTTTTCAATTATTCGACATTTGCAACGTTTATGATATTTCATTACCAGACAAGAAACTACTCACATTTTCCTGAACAAAATTAAGAAAGAAGAAAATGAACCTACGTATGTAACACTATACTTTACTATACACATTTTCATATTATCAGCATTCTGTGCATTTTTGCAATTTTAAATTTCCGACACGAAAATCCGCACTCTGAAAAAATTACTCGCGAAACTTTGCTTCTTTTCAGTTGTTTTTAGCTTAGGGTTGTCTGTCTCTTTAAAGAGATAACTGCAGTGAAACATCCTCAGTGGTTGTGTGTTCGAGGACATCGATAAAGGTGTTTCCAAGATGTTCTTCCATCGTACCGTACGTACCGTACATACGTACGTAGAGTTTCACGTAAGCACACGAAATATGATACAAGGAGAGATTAAAATTCGGTACAGGTTGCTTCCATTTTTTCCCCGGGATACTAGAGGGTACGCCAGGGATTTCTCACAGTGGTTGCATTTTAAGCGATTTTTATGATACCTCTTGCCATCGTGCTGTAAAATTTCTGGCTCCTTTTCTCTCTGTATTTTACCGTGAATTTATCCTCGCAACAAAAACGTCCCTTTTCGCGCGAACCTATGGTTTGAAACGCAAATAAGGTTGAAACGTATCGTTCCAAAAGAGGAGGGAGCGTGGCCCTCTGTTAATCGAAGAAGGATCTGGCAAATCAGGAAATTCGATCTTGTCAACTCCCTCGTCGCAATCCCTAAGTTGAATTTTTCTTTCCATTCCCTCGCGGCGTGTCCCTTCTTTCTAAGCTTTTATAAATTTCGGATTATGCCAAACGACATTTTAACGATCGCGAGTCGAGAGGTGGAATTACATTTCTCTTCTCTCTTCACTGGTTCGGGAATCTCGATCGGGAAATCCTTCGCGATAGAGAGTGAGGTTGCTTTTCTTCAGGTTTTTTTCGAATATTAATTGTATACTAAAAATTAAAAATCTATACCTTAATAATCTTTACATCGAAATGTAACTTACATACAGTTGAAACTGTCAATCGAACCTAAGGGGAACAGTTATTTCAAAAATATAACACTAAAATTTAACATTAAAAGTTAAAACGTTACACGGAAAGTAAATTTTCAAAAATATGATTTTTCAAGTCCATCAGACGTCATAATTTCACTTTCGTATACCTGCATGGTTGTACAGAAAAATATGTTACGCGTTTTCACTTGCGAGATATCATCTTTCAATTTTACGTCACTTTCAGAATCAAAATCAATTAAAATTCATAACATCATAGTAATATCTCTTTGCTTTCTCTCAACGCTAACTCCATATTCGTTTTCATGCACTTTTTCGTCATCTGCAATTCAGTTGACGAATAAACGCAGATTTTTTCGAAATTGTGACGCGCGGCGTTTTTGTCCTTACAGCCGCAGATATACATACATATGCATTTATGCAGCGAACGCAGTTTTTGCTATACATTTATTCGGCTGTTGTAACCTCTGACGTTTCGGAGATATCAAAGTTGCCTCTGTTTTAATAATTCGAGCGTAATCTCGACGGTCGAATATAAAGAAGTATCACAGAGCCGGGATGGCCTTAGGGGGTGGGGGGGAAGGTGATTCAAAGCAACGTTCGGTTCGGACAGTTAAACAGTTTATTCAGATCGAAACTTTATGTAGTATATACATACGAGTTAGTTAGACGATATGGAGTTCTGATATGAAATCACCTATACAGTGAACTTAAAATACAATCGATTTACACGGACCTCGCGACATGCTGATTATGTACATTCGTTAATTCTCTCACTTTCTCTCGTTCGATCGAATCGCTTGCACCCGGGGAAAGGGTTTCGTCGCGTTGTTTCTTCGTCTGGCTCGAGAATTTTGCCTGCCAATGCCGGATCGTTTGTCGTAAAAGGACGAGTCGTAGAAAAGAACACGGTAGTCGAAAAAGAAAGAGGCGAAGAGGGGTAAATCGTTCGTATTTCTTGTTTCTCTCTCCCTTTCGAGGAGAGACGAAACGTTTTGAGCGTATGAGGATCGACGTAAGGCGAGAGCATCGGTGTCTTGACGTGTGAAGTCAGAGATTTTTTTTGACTGGACGAAGCACGTTTCCGTTTTCTTTTTCTTTTTTTTTCTTTTCTTCGCGTACAATTCGCGTCAGGTTCGAGAATATAACTACGATTTTCATTTTCGTATCTGTTAAGAATATATATATCGATTCATACACTGAAATATTTAATAAAATCATGAAAGTAAGTCTTTCGTTTTTTAACATCTTGTACATTAATTATCTGAATAATGAAGTTGATCCAATATATCCTGTAGCGTAATCTGATTTTCATATATCAATTTCTCTTTGCTATCTTCCTTGAAGATATTACAGAGTTTTGTTTTTCTTTTACAGTACGCTTCAAATATGCGTCGCGATTTAATCTGCAGTTGATAGGGAAGATGACACTGAAAGAACAATTTAGCTTGCGGAATCGTCGATTTTTAATGTGACACGAAGGACGTATATGTATATAAAAAAAAAAAAAAAAGAAAAAAACGGCAACATGCTTCTTTATTGTACTTGCACAAATACGTCTGCGCGTAGATTCTCGGCTTGTGTGCGTGGCAGTTACGCTGAACAATATTCCTCCAGATTCGCCAGATCATGACATCCGGTTATACGTATTTAGGCTAATTTTCAATGGACGTGAAAAAAGAGCGAGTGATCACGGTGGTATCCACACGGGAACGTCGCAATTCAGTTGGCGATGCGACGACGATAATTGGTCGTTACGGTGATTCCCTCTTTCGATAGAGGAAGTGTTCGATAGAAAAAAGACGTTTCGATTCGATTTGATTCCCGAGGCGCGTGCTAATTCTACGCTTTGCGGCGAGGATTCTGCGCGTTAATTCTAATTAAACAGAGATCGTTGTTCGTCGAACGTTTCGAGAAAGTTCGAACGTTGAAAAATCGACGAACGTTCCGCGAACGACGATACACGAGTCGCATGCATTTCTCTCGTATCGCTTCGTTTCTGTCTTTCTCGACTCATTCACCGATCTTCCATCGATCGCGCGCGTATGTCAATCGAAGATATCGAAAATTCAATCGACGAACGTTCGTGCGATCGTCCACGCGAGCTCGCAAGTTCCCCCACGCACGGGAATTTCTTCAACGATACATATTTATGTACAACAATACGACGACATTAACTAACGAGCAACGATTTTTAGTTATCTTTTTTATTTATTTATTTATTTATTTATTTATTTATTTTTTTTGGTTTTTTGTTTTCTTAGACTTGTTTCGTTATTTCTTTTTTTCTCTCTCTCTCTCTCGCTTGATACATCGAAAAAAAAAACGGTTCGGTTCGACGTTATCGATCATCCGGATCGCGATCGGACGCGTCGCGCGTACGATAAACTTAACACTTATCCATCTTTTCCTCACTCGTTTCCTTCTCCTTCTTTTCTTCAAACCTCGAACAACGTTCGAAGTATATGTATATTGTATATATACGATCCGAGAGCCTCGCGACGGAGCTCGCGTCACCTCATTCTCTCTGGGGGAATACACTTTGTCACTTTTTACTTCTAGTTTCGCCGTCAAGCTTCATGACTTCGTCGCGAAGTGTCGCGTGGAAGCCCGGTTTTTCTGACCTTACAAATTCAATCTTTCACCCCGAGTACCAAAGGAGTACCTCTCCTCGAGTCCCTCCGTCACCGTTTCATCCTCGGCCACCCCACGGTTCGTTAAGAGAATCGAACAAAACACAGGGAGAACAGTCGAACCGAGGCTGCGGTCGTTTCCTTTCTCTTTCGTCGTGTTGGACGCCGGTTCGGTTTTTCGCTAGAAACGTATTTACGCGCGTATTTACAAGAGTCGAGTCGTTTCGACTCGAGCGTTGGAACACATCGACGATGGAACGAAATTTCGGGACCTCAGCACGCGCGTGGGAACTACCTCGTATTCGTCGACTGTTCTCCTTTCCAAGTTCGATTTCATAGATGCCGCGATACAATCGTAATTGTTCAATCGCGTGGAACACGGCGCAGTTGCCACTTGGAGTTTCTATTCCTCGATCTCACACACACGCGCACACCGCTTATTGTCGATTCTTGCTTAACGCGTTTTATCCCCTTCGCCTAGAAAGACAGAAGAGAGCGGTATTCGTTGAATCAAACGTCGTCTCTAATTCCACCGAGTGGCGAAACGATGGCGATGCCTCGTTCGTACGGGATTTCGTGAAAATTTGAGAAACGATCGAAGAAGACGAAGGAAAGGAAAGAATTTCGCTCCGTGATCGTGGATGAAAAAAAAAAAAAAAAAAAAAAAATCGAACGCCGCGCGACGTCTTTCGTATCCATTCTCGCATCGTGCCACGTCGATTTTATTGTCGATTTCTGTTTTACTCTCTTCGTTCTAGCGAATGCCAAGAATGACGCCGCGATTCGTGACGGGATTTCGCGAGAATTTGAGAAACAAATAAAGAGAAATTATAAGTGATATAATCGAACGAACTCGAATTTTCTTGAACACTCTCATTATTTATTGTCGGTTTATGCTTAATACATTTTATCTCTAGGGGAAAAAAAATGGAGGAAGGTATTAGTCTCTAATTGATGCAAAAATCGGTCAAGTTTAGTTGTTGGTAAAATTGTATCTGTGTAGCTGTTGAAATTTTAAGACAATAACATTTTTAGTATAGTTCGACCGTAATAATGTCATTACAAATTAACAAAAAAATGCCTATGATTTAGAAAAGAAAAAAGTGACAGGATGTCAATAGTAAATAGAATGACAATTCTTTAAAAGACGAGAAAAGAATTATTTCGAAAAGCTATGAGTGAATAAATATATTATATATAAAGTCACAAATATATTTCAGTCATTGACTTTCATTATAGATGCTTTAAGTGTGAAAATATTTACGATTTGGAAAATTAAAGAGAAAAGGCATACGAATTAATTTTCTCATTTGTTATGTCTCTTTTGTGTAAACTATATATCTTGTTAGTTTTCATCCGGACATGCTAATTACAGTATCAATGTTTTTTTTTTTCTATTAAAAACGAAAGTAAATAATTTTAATTTGTCGCAAAATATGATTCATTTGTATTCTAAATAACAAATTTGCTCAAGCCGACAAAATTGTACAACGTCTTTTCAAAAAGTCAGTAAATCCAAAAATATCACTGCGATTGTTTAAACAGGCTGTATATGATTCTAGTCTTCTAAATTTGTCACAACTATCAAATTTTGGACTCGCGCAATTTTTGCACCAAGGCCCCTTCCAATTCCACCGAATATGAAAAAGGATTCCCGAGAATCACACGGAATTCAAGGAACGAATAGGAAACGAATATAAAACGATCACGGACGAAATAATCAAACGAACACAACGTCGACAACGTTGCAACGTGCAAAATGCTGTTTCGTACAAACCCATTCCCACCCCGGAATATGTTCTCCGTCGTTGAAGCTGATTGATCAGCTTCGATACGGCGCTTCGCGGCGCCCCTTTCCCTCAACTCGGCAAAGTAACATCGCATTATCTTTCCATTCTCCCCAGTGTCTTCCTTTCCTTTCTTCCCTTTCGCCAGGTTTCCATCGTACATTCTCGCGCGAGTTCCTCCATCCATCTTCATTTCGGCCGACCGGAAGAGGGGTTGTTCGGGAACCTTTTATCTTTTCTCGCGTTTACTCGGCCTAATGCCACTGACGTCTGGAGAGAATTCGATCGGCGGGGGTAGATAGGTCGGACGATTTCGATTCCGCGGCGTGGTGGTCCTGGCATGGTCGCTGGACTCCGAGTCCTTTTTTGAAACGCGTTGATATTCGCCTCGGCAGTGATGGTGAACTGAATTTGTGACTAAAATTGTTTGCAAAAGTATTTGTGTGATCTTGAAATAAATTAATTGCTAGCAATTTTTCCCTGCACGCTTAGATTTCGAGTTGTAATTGATGTAATTTTTAGACTTTGACTAGGTTTCATATTTAACTAGGTAAACAAGTTTACATGGAATTTTATAGCGTACAATTTGTGCAATTACGAAGCTGCCGACGAAACGAAAAGTTTTTTTTGCAAAATCAGTCAAGTTAGTGAAATATGTCATTTTCTGTACTATTACTACAATTCGGATTTATAGAGAATCTTAAGATGTAGAATTATACAGAATACACATAATTTGGAAATATATGTAAAATACTCGAGGTATAACGTTTTTAATAATATTTTGTACGTAGAATAATTTTTTACTACATTGTTTGATTATTTTTTCAAAAATACAAATTTACACAGAAAAATTTGCAGTTCAATTATCAGCATAAAATTCCATGTAAATTGTAATTTCCATTTTTTTTTTTATCATCTGATTCATTCTGCTTAGACCAGTCCGAATTTATAACATACTTTTTTGTTTTCCAAGTTGTACAATATATTTTAAGATTATTGGAATTGATGTATCCTTTTGTAAATATTTGGAGAAAGGTTAAAATTTCGTTGTAGATCCAACATCTCGCACTCGATTCGAGCGTTAACACATTCGAGATCATTTAGTTTATATCTACTCAATAGTCAAAGATGCAACGTTAGTTTTTCGATTAGCAGCAGAAAAAGATCATTCTATGAAGCCAAATGTAAAATAGACTCCTTCGTGATGACAATTGATTTTAACATCACCCAAAAATAAATAAATGAATATACTACAAACAATATAAATATAGATAGATAGAAACATCAATCAATCACAGATATTAAGTACTTCAGCACGAGTTTGATTGCCATTGGGAAAAGTATCGTCGACTATCTTGAGAACAATCTTTTCAAAGTCTAGTCTCGAACACGTTAACGCGTGCCTTATTTTGGCGGAGGGAAACAAAGTTTGGAGGCGGTTTTCAGATAGAGACTCGCGTTTCCTCGACACGTTGCACGAAACTGCCGTCATTTGTTCGCAATTTGTACCGGGGAAAATTCTCGCGGACGGTCGCACGCGTCCTCGTGGAGGCGGTGAATCACGTAGCGCGGTAAGAAATATGCGAGAAGACAGCGTCGAAGATCATTGGGCTCGGAGTCGCGCGACGGGAGCAGGGATAGGGGAAAGTTGTGCCGACGTTCGAAGACGAAAGGAGACTACTTCTGGAACATCTCTCTAGCCCAGGTGGAGAACTCGAGAGCGGCAAGTTTTCACCCAACTCTTTCCCAGCATCGATTCTTCTACTTCTCTTCCCATTCTGTCCATTTTCTTTCGCCCCTGTGTCCTCCGTTTCTTCCCTGGAAGAGAGGAGAAAAGAGAAAGACAGGAAACAACAAACGGAACAAATATTGCCCGACCATCGAGGAAACATTTACAAAACAATTTCGAATACGGTCGAGTACGGTGTTCCGCGATTGGAAAGTTTCCCCGGACGAGTCCTGAGGCTCCGGTTTCGCACGTTTCGCACGTTTCGCACGTTTCGCACGTTTTCTATCCATCTCTTGGCTTATCGTTGCTCGCAACGACGACACGCTGGATTGTCTTTTTATGCAGCTTTCGTACGAATCTCGTTGTTGAATCGTTTCCTAGCGCGAGAATTCGTGTTACATCGATAAATCAACGTCGCATTTTAGTGGTCAGTGTCCAGCCGTCGCGACGATGGTTACTTCTTTTCATTTTCTTAGGTCGTTGAACGATTACACGGTGGTCGAACACGGCGGGTCGGTTAAAGTCTTAGACGCAGCTCTCCGGAAGCCTGTTGGCCATCAGTCGTCTCTTGATCGCCTCGCCGTCCAAGCACTCGCCAGCGACGACGACGCCTTGCCCGGCACCGACGACGACACCCTGGCTGTTGCCACCGAGCGCCATACCGCCGCCCTGACTTCCGCTGACCACGACGCTCTGTCCGCCGCCCATCATCACTCCCGTCATGGGCATGCTCTGTAAACTCGGTATCGCGCTTCTCGATGGTAACCTCAGCTCCGTCGGTCTTCCGGTGAATTTGTGGCAGAGCTCGTCTATGCTTGGCGTAGGTCCGGGCGTCACCCAGTGTCCCGGGGGATATCCACCTGGATAACTCGGCGGGCTCACTTCCACCAGGTTTCCCTCTGCAACATCGGACCGAACACAATTCTTTGGGATTCGTTGCGAACCGAGGATTTAATTTTTCTCATATTCTCTTATTCGCCGATAGATACAGCGTACTATTCTTTCTCGCACCGTAGAATTAGGACCATTTTTAGAAGTTTCGACATTTCACGCGAGCTGAATAAAATCGCCGAGTTTGAATTTCAAATTTAATTACAAATTCTATTCTCTTTGTTAATGATTTACGTTTATTGTTATAGGTTGTAGTTTATTATTTACCACCAGCGAGTAGTAATTTATTATGCAAGCGATGAAATTGCCGCGCGTGACGAGCAGTTGTGCATCGAGTTGTGGATGATCAATAACGATTACATCAAAGTGAATATGCAAAACGTAGGCAATAGAGAAAACACACTACGTATATATTTGAATCTTTATAAGTGTATCATTGGTCTTGTGCTACGAAAAGATAAAGCATGTTGTGCAATGAAAGCAAAAGAGAAAAGTATCAGTGCAATACTGCGCGTTAATAGTTAGGCAAAATTGTTATTTAATCACGGCTGGATATATCAATTTTATCAAGAATATGATAGAATAAGATGCTGGAAATTTAAAATGGTCCTAATTCAATGGCTAAGTATCGACGAAAATGCTGTTCATGTACTGGATTCGTTGGATGTATAGCATCATTTACAGAAATAGTAAGCATTCAATCAATATATCAATATTTTGTCGACGAAGCAATCCTTGTAAGTAGACTGTGGATTTTTATACGTTTCGTACGAAACACAATGTATAAAATATCCAAAGTATAGTACGTATAGTACAGTATGTATAATGATATATTATACATAAAACAATTTTCTATTTTTTAGTCTATTTTTTCAAATATTTCATAAAAATTCGCAGTCTACAAGTGCAGGAAGTTAAGCGTCGAAGACTGATCGGGCATAAAAAATACACAGCTTCGACAGGTTGCCTCGTTCAGCTGCAGAGGATCGTTCGCGTCATAGCGAAAGAGTTGGAGTAAAAGCTGTTCTAGGTTGGCAGGTCGTTTGGTTTCGTTCTTTAGTAACAAGGCTGCTCCGGTCGCGTTAAACGACTTTCTTCTTACCGCCTGTGCATTTTTTACAATCTCCCGTTACCACGTTAATGTGTCTTAATGGAGTCGCGGGGCAAGAGTTTTCCTAGCAGCAGGAATACTTTAACCAAGTTTTCATGTATTTAAAATTATGGCTAAAAAGTCGACGTTTCACCCGATGATGAAGAAAGAAAGAGAGTAATCGATTGACGTTTGTTCTACCAGTGCACGGAGTGACTTGTCCAGTGAACGTACAATTGCTCGTAAAATTAACATTTGTCACGATTCCTTCACGAGTTGAAATTCATATAGTAACTCCACAAGTTTCTCACAAAATTCTTCTCCCTCTTACTCATAATCTGCGTTTCTTCTACTCAACAGTTGTTCTCGAGATGCGAGTTCAAACTAAGTTTTATTATCTAACACTTACGACATGTTTAATGGCCTTGTAACTACTTTATTTAAATGTTTCTTCGACGAAAAATATGAACAATACATTTCCAACGATTGGTCGATTTTGTTGGATGTTCATGCATTGAATGGGGAGTACCAATCTATTCTAATTAGAGAAATTTAGAGTCGTCGAGTTCAATGATGACAATCACGCTATTGTAGCAATGTTCGTGGCATTCAGAGTTGATGAATATGCTACTGTCTTTGGTAATTGAATTCAGTTTTCAACAACTGAATGTTTTTAATAAAATTGGGGAAGGATACGAACGTAATTTAATAATATATTTGATTAATGATGATACATGCACTGCGCGAGTGTAAATTAAATACACATAGTATCGCAAATATACACATTGGTAATTCGTGTTTCCTCGTTTTGCATTCATTACGGTAATATCATTTCCGGTATATACTTCGCGTATAATGTTTCTCTTTTTTTTTTAAAACTTTTCTTATAAAACACTTTTAAAGATCTAAATTTCACGTGCAATAATTTTATCGTTTTCGTAACAAGCAATTATATACCGTGCATTTATTAATGTACATTGATACCTTGAACGGTTGATAAAAAAAACAAAAAATTAAATTTCGATTTTTAAATCCTCCGATTTTTACCAAAAGTTTCAATGTTTTGCAAAACATTGAACATTTTAAGCCCTGATTTCCAATGGCCGGCGATCACTGTAATTTTAACCATTCACTGGACAAATCAGCCTACCCTAATCGCGGCGGTGGAATTTGGGGAAAAAAAAAAAAAAAGAACGGGCGGAAACACCGATCGAGTCGATCGCAATCGCGCGCGCGGCGGCTTTATCGGCACCAGCGAATGGAAAATGTTTTTTCGGAAAATATCTGGCGCATTGAATCGGGTCTCTCTTTTGTTTGGCGGATGAAATACCGGGCCGGCGTGGCCCGGCAGTCGTGTAAGCCGCGGTAATTGAATAAAATCTATACACGCTGCTATTACAAATCGCGGCCGGTGTTCGGTAACCGGCGCGCAATTAGATTAACTGCGCGCGTTGCGAGAACGTTTCCTGGCCATTATTTGGAAAATCCAGGCCGGGGAGGTGACCGCGCTCGCCCGATCGGCTCGTTCATCATCATCGTTGTTGTTCCCAGGCAACGATGGACCCTGCTGCTTTCGAAGTCGATCTGTTTTTTTTTTTTCGATCTCCAGAAAACTTACCGAATTTATTCGGGATAACGTCCGGATCGGTCTCCACGGCTTGTTGAGGATTCTGCAGCGGATACTGCTGCGGTGGCAGCTCGCTCAGCTCCGCCGGTTTCTCGTGTCGCGGCTTCGACACTCGTTCGCGACGTACGCGCACCACCACCACGAGAATGATCAGCACCAGTGTAACCAACGTGCCGACCACCACACCGATGAGGGGTGACAGCACGATCCCGGCGTCTTGCCCTTGAACAGAGACGTAAATCGAAGATTAGAGCCAGTCACGGGATTTCAGACAGACTTTTTTAAGCTTCGAATTTGTGTAGAGGAAGAAAGAGAGGACACGGGACAATCGTTCATTTCGCATCGTTGAAAAATAAGAGAAATTCTCGTTTCCTAGTTGTGATCTCGTTCTCTTACCTGGTTTTGAATCATTCTCAATCACATTACCGGTCAAGTAGGTCCTCGAGACATTTGCTCATCTGCTCGTGAATATTAATCGTTGGCAAATAAAAATATTATCATTCAATTAATTTCGATGCCACGTTCGAGCGATAAATAAATTAATCCGCGTTTAAAATTCTTTTTGAAATTTCCCATTAAATCGCGCAAGTTTATCTTACACCGATCGCGGAGCAGCCTCTAGCTCTCGAGACTTTCGAGACTTTTAAAACTTTTAAAACGCTTCCAAGACGCAAGTCGAGAGACTTTGAAGTGTTTTATTATAAATTCCGAATCACGTTCGAAGCGACTCGAACTTGTCACGGACAAACACGGACTCGAAGTGTCAAATGTCGTCGCTAGTTAGTGAAATCATTGCGTCGAGACAGAACAGGGACGGGATATACGCTGCGGCGCGCCGTTTAAACGACCCACGTAATTAACGAATTCCGCGCGTTTCGCGCCGCTTCAGTCTCCGGGCTCGATGAAATTTACGAGGAACTGGGGATTGACAAATGAACAACGGTAATTTATTTAAAATTATCGCGGTCATAATTAAACGATGCATAGACCTTGTAATAATAGCACGATCGTTGTTCGACCAGCGAATGAATCGTAATGTATCTATACATTAATAAACAGGTAACCGCAACACGCTGGAAACTGCGCCGCGATAATAATCATTATGAAACGAGCTTTTCGAAAAACAATTGACCCGCGTAATTCGACTGCGTCGTGTTTCGTTAATTTTCTTCTCATGCTGAACAGACGCTGAACAAACTGGTCCCCTGAGTAATGCGGTTTTTATTAATTACAGTTTGCTTTGTGATTGCTTTTCTAAATTATTTACTAACTGTTTACTTGTTATTATCGTTTGGAAAAATCAGAGCCCGACTAATTTGATGCACACTAATCACAGAGTTTAATAAGATCAGATTACGTTATAGTTCTTTGTGCGAACGCGAAAACGTTTTCACGAGGGGTCCGGTGATGAAATTTTCAATGGAAAATCTCTCTCTCTCTCTCTCTCTTTCGGAAACGCGCTTTGAAGACCGACTTCTCGTTGAAAAAAATTTACGGATTAACTTGACTGACGGCGACGAGCACGACGAAAAATTTATACAGGAAAAGGGGTGGGGGATCGAAAGGCAGTTGTAGTAAGCGAGCGATGGATGTTTTACGAGTATCGTTCGTTACGATTTTTCTTAATTGAACCAGTTACCGAACTGTTGTCTCTAGGGAAACTTCAATTAGAAAGGCACTTTGTCCAGAACCATGCCTCGGATAACAAGTTCCGTGTGACTACCTAATTAAAAGAAGTGTCCAATTAAGAGGTTGACTTTGTTCACTCCCTTTTTTTCTTTGCCGTTTTGACTATTTCTCCTGGCCAAGAATATTTGTCACTCATTCGCGGACCAAGGATCGGAGAAACGTGAATCAATCTCATTGAGATGCAATTACACACCATTGTGAAACGCAGTTACACAGTATTGAACATTTTACATTATTGGCACACTGATGTAGTTTATTAATATACGATTACAAAAAACACGGAATGATTTACATGCAGTAACTTGTTGGATGCAAGGAGGGTTATATTCAAGTGTAAAATATTTCTTACGTATACACCAGAGAAGTTTGTTATATTAAAAAATATAATAGTTTCTGAGTTACGTATTAATATAATCAAGTTACGTAATATATAAAAAATTGATGAAAAATAATAAAATTGAGTCAGGTATTGACAAATTTGAGCCTGAAACGTTCTCCCGCATCAAACACAGTAAATACACCCGCTGGTTGCCAGCAACTTGAAGCAAACAGTCACAATTAATGAATAATATCTTCTGGCCCGATAAATAAACCAACGTAACTTGCTGTTACGGAGGGAAGTTCAACTGTGTATCCTGTGACACAGCGCGGCAAAGACTCGTTTCACAAGACTCTTCCTCACTATTTGCCATCCTCCATTTTTTTTCCCCGCCCCTTCTGTCGCGGTAAACCGTGGCCGTACACAGGTCCGAGGAAACAGCTTCCGCAAACGCTTTTCCCGCGAATTTTTGTTGACCGTGGACCTCGATTCAAATGTTTGTTCGGCGAAAAATTAGAGGGAAAACCGTTTACGTTAAAAGTAGCTCGTGCATCGGGTGGGACGAGGCCACGGCAGTTTTATCTTAATACGTTGCTACGTAAGTCACGTAATCCATCTGTGGAACAGCCGAGGGAAGAAGGAGAGATCGAATATTCGAGATCGAAACTCGAGACTTATATTACGACGGAGGGGGTGTAGGTTCGCTGGCCGGAATAAAAGGGAACGAGGAATCTTGCAGGTTAATTCTTGGTTCGCGTTCCCGGGCTCGCCCGGCTTCCTCGCACGTGACGTTTTAGTTGATAGTGGCCGAGCGTGGGAGCCGGCCTGCTGTTTTCGTCGGATAATTAACAAAACTGTATTCTTCTAGCGCGCGCGGCTCGGCCAGCTGTGCTCCACTGCACGGCAGTTTAAGTGGGACAGAGCCGGGCGCCCGGCACGCTCGTTAGCCTCCCCGTGACGAACGTTTTTAATTCTTAACTCGGGAGAAGTAGCTACACTGCCGCTCGAAAGTACGCGGCGGACACTTGCCATTTTTGCAGGATCTACGACGTAGGTGCAGGGTGTTCCGGACAAATGGGATCCGAGTAAACATATGTTAACCCCGTAGGCTTTGTTACAAATGTTATTAATATAATAGAGATGTTTTGAAATAGTTCAAATCATTCTTCAATATCGCGAATGTTTCTCTCTTTGAAGTTTACTTGTACTCTACGAGAAGTTCTTGTCACAGACGAATGAAAAGTATTCGCAACTGTGAAAGAAACTCGAGTCAACTGTGCGAAATAATTCCGTATTTTCTACAACGAGGAACGATTCACACGAGATCGAGTATACTTATTTAACAATATGTAATTATTCCGTAATTTAATTTTGAGTGACAGAGGAAGATTTTGAAGGAAAATGTTTCATCCATTTTCTTCAACCACCAGGAAAATCATTTCAGGATTTGTGTAATTCCATTCTCACAAGAATGTAGAATCTGTGTCAGACGTCACGATTTTTTATCGCGATATGTATCCATTGTTTTATTCAATTCACGCGTGTACGTGTACACGCTTGCCATTCGCGTTCAACGTCGACATCAATTTCATTCGGCTTCAACTTCGTCGTTGCCATCGTCGTCATTGTCGTCATTCGAAATGCGTTACTTTGTCGAAAGTTTTCGAGGCAGGTTGCCGGGCTGCAGATCGGCGAGAGGATGCTCGTTGGAACCGTGGTTCCGAATATTTCGGCGTACGATCGTTGTCTCTTTTTCCCCTCCCTTCAGCGAAACTTTCTCGAGGAAGTTTGAGAAAAGCTCGGTCGGAGCTTTCGTCGAGCGGGCGAAAAGGTTGGCTGTGGAAATTGGGCGCGAGGCAACGCGCGAGGACGAAAATCGCGCGATACACGCGTTATGCATAATACACGTATATATTTATGCATGTAAATAGATTGCTCCGGGACGCGCGCGTGTGTGTATGTGTATGTGTGTGTGTGTTCGCGTGTACACTTATGCACTGGAAGGTATTTCGCTGAGACGCGTAATGCCCATAAAATCCATGGTTTAATCAGCCGTCCTAGGCGTTTGTGCTTCTCCTTGCTGCCTAACTTAACGAAAGTTACGTTTGGGATACGCGCGCGTTCTAATCGCTTGACGTTTGTCTTTTCGGTTTATCCGGCTGGATCGATACGTGTGTGGATCTTCGCGGGACACCGACGAACTGACGCGAAACGGGCTCAGACAAAACATTAGAGATCTTAGAGTATCTCATAAATTGGTAACTTTGAAAACTTTGGTCGTTGGATTCGAACCTTTTTCTGCATAGTTGAATCTAAGGAGGACAAAATTGAAATGTGTTTCAATGAAAATAATACAGTAGGATCTTCGTGTTTATAAGTATCTGCTCGATTGTGAATCTGCGAAGCACTTATTTCTTTAAATAAATAAGAATTTATTTGTTATGGGGGATAGTATAATATAAATAATCGCGAATTTCAACGCAAACAATATTTACGATTTATGGGATCTATTACATATGTACGTGTATAAAACGAGGTTAAATGTAACGGTTGTCCTACGATGATATAATAAAGTAATGATATTATATTATAATAAAAAATTTATCTGAGAATACTACGGTCAAAACTTTAAAATACATTCGTCCAAGAATAATATTCTTAATTGGTAATGTCTATATGTATTATAATGAAAAAATATATAGTAGATAATTTGCTATTATCTGCTAATTTTCGAGTGTTACAGGCAAACGATTTTTAGTGTGATTGAAATTTAGTCGAACGAAGCATTTTTCTCTACACGATTGTCAAATGTTGCGTTTGCATCAGATGTTTTCAAATCTGACAAATACTCGTTCTAGGGTTCAAAGTCGACTTGTACAAAGTGCGTACATCGCAAATGTGTTCACCGAAACATTTTTACTTTCGAGTATGTAGCATTGGAAACCTACGATCGAACTTGGCTGGAATTCGCAAGTACATAACATACATATTGCACTTGATCCCATCCCTCGGAAACACGGTTATTGCAACTTATCGCGTCGCAACTCGTAAAAAGGTTCATGCGTTTTATTGGCGTGCTGCTATGTGCGAATCTCGCGCCAGCTTCCGCGAATAGATAGTATACGAAGCACTTGCGAGTACTCTCGAAAGACGTTCGAGGAATATATGAGCGCGCGGTTGAGTGACAAGATAGTTCTCGGCACCGGGCGTAAAAGTTCCCGTAAATGGATCGAATCTGGCACGATCACGGTTCCAGACTTTGGACGGAATGAGAAGTTGCGTCGAAAAAGATCGATCCTCTCGATAAATCGGGAGAAAGGAAAATTATTGACTAAATTGCAAATCCTGGACGGTTTCTCGCGTATTCGAATCAAAATATTGTCATGTGTCTTATGTAAAATATTTCATCAACGCTGTACCATCATATGTGTAAAAATATTACAAGGTACAAAATAACTGCATTGTGTATAGATTTATTTTAGTAGAAATTTTACACAATTAATTATTCATCTTCGATATGCTTAAAATTCCAGGCCATTCGTATTAATTTTGTTTTTAAATATATGTTGTATTTTCAGATTGATTTCAAGATTTACTAATAAATAATAATCGTAATCTTACATTTCTCGTTACAGTATTAATGAAATTTCAAAATATTCTGTACAGCATTCATAATATTATACGTTCGAATATTTTCAAGAGCTACCGTACATCCTAAATGACTGTTGCAATATCCAATCCGACAATACACAATCCAAACGAAAGATTCGCGTTCATATAAAATCATCAGACGGGACGTAAGACCTTTCTGTCTTTCTACAAAACGTTTCTCCTTTCTTTGATTCGATCAAATTGATAAGTGACACACGTATACGCACATTGTTCTTTCGAAACACTCTGGATGGTATATCAAGCTGGTGTAACGCTCCGGCTCTCGGCAGATGCCGGTAATTGCATCGTTAACGATAATTTCTCGGATCAATTACGGCGATTTACTCGAGGCAGCTGTCACGGTCGCTCGCGATCGTATATTCTTCGGAAGCGTCGACGGATTCTCGTTAAAGTTGCACGGGCAAGCACTGTTCCCCTTGGAACAACGAGGAAATATATTTCTCGCGGCGCGCGCGTTTCAGGACGCGGTATTCACCTAAATCACGCAGATAGTTTGCCAGCTTTTCTCTTCTCTCGGCTGCGCCCACCCTTCATCCACCCTTTCCACCCCATTTTCTTCTTCCACCTCTCCACCTCCCCCGGTTCGTCCGTTCTTTCCATCCGCGTTACCGTCCGCGGCTGCAATTTTTTAATCAATTACCAGTTTTTAGCAGATTGCAGGTTCCTGCTTGTCCGGGGGAAATGGGCACAGTTTGCGATCGTATACCCTCCTAAGCCCCCGACAATGTCTCGTAAAAGTTGCAATGGAAGTTTAATCGAGTTCCACGCGAAGAAACGTCTGGGCGGCCGGGGTACTAAAGATAAACCGAGTCCTTATACCGGTCGATCCACCGGGGGATCGTCTAACGGGATTCTCGAAGAGAGCCAACAGGGGAAATCGCATATCCCGGCGAGCTGTTCTCCCGAACTCGGAGTTCATCGAAGTTTAGATCGCTAATCGGTCTTAACGCCGTGCCCGTGCCGCGTTTCTCGGGAGAAAGGGGCGAGACTTTCGCTAAAAACCGGCGAAAAAAATTCCTCGAGAAGTCGCCAAATCGCGCCTCTCTCGGTAAAGATTCGATTCGAAGATTCGCGTCGTCACTCTTTTTTAATCCGTTTCCCCCAAACGATTTGCTGGAAAAAAGTTACTCTCCTTTCTTTTTCTCTTTTACCCTTTTTCAGTAGAAAAATAGAACATTCGAACGACGCACGGATGAACAAAAATCGGAAAAGTCAGAAATTAATATTGAAGGTTACTAAATTGTTACTGGATGGAGTCGCGTGTCGAAAAGTAAATAGATCAGCGATGGCCATTTTTTGAAATGGATATTTTCGCATGACGTTTTCGTTGTACATCGTGCCTGTCAGATTTTGTTATTGCTGTCGAATGTATTTTTAAGAATTCTTTATAATGGAAAGCACTCGTCAAAGTATGACGTTTCAATCTTTCGTTAAGGCCAGGTTTTAAATTAACCTGCGAAAAAACTTGTTTTTCGATTCGTTTGTTCGTTGTTCTATTTTAACTACGTAACTGCCACATACAGTTTCATACGGTTTCGTTTCAATCTTTTTGACGTTCACCGATAAGTTATTCCAAACCTTTTTTTGATTATTACACATGATGTTACAAAGATCATCTAAAAAAAAAAAAAAAAAAAATCACGGCCTGAAACAGTTTTCAAACTGTTACCATTGACTTTCGTCGGATGATGCTTCTTCTGCGGATGAACGAAGACGGAACGAGACGGTCGGGAAAAAGAAAAGTCATCGGGGAAGTTTCAGTCATGCGTCGGCCGGATATATCGGGGCTTGCAAGTAAGACGGTAGCTTCGATGTCACACGGGCCCCCGGCTAAGTCACCAAAAAGCCCGGCTTAACCAGAGCCAGATCTAACTTCGGCTCACCTGGATTAATTTCAACGTGAAGCTAACCTCCCCCTCTCTCTCTCCCTCTCTTCCACCACCACTTTCCGCCCTGAATCGATGTTGTGCTGTCGGTTATCCAACTAAGGCGACTTACGTGTCCCGGTCCAGGAGGCCCCCCGTTTTCAATTAATGAAACGCGCACGCGAATCTCTTTCGCCTCCGTGACCGATCGCTTTCGACCCGGATTACCCACCGCGACCAACGTCCGCTTCTGCGAAATTATTCCGTTCCCGGCGCGCGGCCGCATTAAAAGGATTTTCCAAGCACGTATACCATCCGCGATATTGCTTTAGGATTTCTCTCCGCGCAAGAGGCACACGATTCACTTCAAACTGTCGGAAATACCGTTTCGCCATTCTTCGTCTTCTCCTAATTTTCCACCCCTTCGCGTCTCGTGTCTCGTATGTGTGTTCTCGCGAGCTCGAGCACGCCTATAGATCCCAATCGAAACTGTGAATAAATCTGTAGCCGAGGGTGGATCGAGTTTGCCCAGCGATCCTCCTCCAAGGTTAATCCCTTTTACGAGGTACGGGGATACGATTCTCCGGATGCTAATACGGGGACGGTCAAGTAGCGACGTCGATAGTGGTTTGGTATCCTCTTAATTGCAATCAGCCGGAACAGTCTCGAGAGTTCGTCACTGATTGCTCCCTCTTCCCTTTGCTCCATCTATGTGTGTCCTATTCTCTTTCTCCCTCTCCTTGGCCCTCTTTACCTTCCCCCTCTCGTCTCTGCGTCGCCGCCCTTTGCCTTCGCATATGTACACACCGCAGATCATATGCTCATGTGCAACAATAGAAAGCCGTGTGTACGTAGGTGAAATCGAGGAGCAATTACCGGCGCAATCTCGCAACCTGAAGAGGATTGGCCCACAGAGAGAAATCAAGAGAGAGAGAGAGAGAGAGAGAATCGTGAGAAGGAGAGAAGGAGGAAAAGGACGAAGCCAAGGGCAATGTAGTCGCTGATCTTGAGGATCTCGTTCATAATAAACGCTTATCGACAGGATTGGCCGATCTTCGCAGGCTCGAAAGGCTTAAGGCCAAGTATCCTGATCTCAATTATCGTACGATCCAGCAGGAATGCCACTAGTGTCGATGGAAGCCTTTATCTAATGCGGCGGTACCAGCCTTCCTCTTTCTCCTCTCCGGATAATCTTCCGGTTATTCCCTCTTTCTCTTTCGCTCTCTCTCTCTCTCTCTCTCTCTCTCTTGATTTTGCTTTAATTCGAATGCCCGCAGGCCATCGGTTTCGCCGAAAATTATTCCTACGAACGGCGGCAGATTACCCACGTTACGACTCCGCCGTTACTGCGACGTTCGAGTTACGCTTTCTCCTCTCTCTGACAACACGGTGCGCATTGCGAGCTCGTCGGATTACCTCGGTCGATTCAGCTCGACGTAAAGACGGGAGTTTCACGTATACGCGTAACGAACGTCGAGAGCATACGAGATTCGACACACACAGAAGAAGAACGAGATTCTGCCATGTAACTCTTTTTATTAGCCATTAGCCGCTCAAACGAAAAGAAAGCGAAAATTTTTCGTCGTATCAAGAAAACATTTCTACGAGTAGATGTATATGATAATCGAGCGATCGCAATAATGAATAGAAGAATATATATATATATAAATACATCTGTGCAATGTCAAATATTGAAATTAGGATTTTTTAAACTGACGATTAAACGAGGAAAAGAAAATCCAACTGATTACCATATGACAGAACCAATCAAATCAAATCAGATATCTTAGAAAAAGGAAAAGTATCTGATCGGAAGTTAACTGCACTCAACAGATTGGTGCAATTGACTTTATTATGTTCATAATTTTAAATAGAGCATGCATCTTCCGTTCGAATCCCTTACTAACTTATAATCGTGGTCATCAGACGACAAAGGTGTTCCTTATTTTCACATCGAGAATGTTGAGAATCCATGCTGTATTATTGTCGAGTTGAAATTTATAATCTCATCACTAGTACAAAATTCTAATTTTCCAATTATAAGATTAGATTTATCAAATATATTCTAATTTCATAGGGAAAGTTACGTTGGAAGGTATTGTCTCACTGGTTTCGAAAGGTTTGACACATTCAAACCTCTCCGTTTACGCGGACGCGACACGAAAGCGGGGTTAACTGACGATCGCTCGATCGGGATCGAGATGCGTCGTGTCGCGAGTAATTTTTTCGCGGGGGTGGAAAAAAAGAGAATGGAAAGGTTTCGCGTGTTCGCCGCGGACGGTTCGCACGCGCGAACAGCAAGGAAATTTCATGGCTCGCGGTAATCTGATTCGGAATTCGGTGCAGC
Organism: Frieseomelitta varia; assembly: GCF_011392965.1. Lineage (NCBI taxonomy): Eukaryota > Metazoa > Arthropoda > Insecta > Hymenoptera > Apidae > Frieseomelitta > Frieseomelitta varia. The sequence continues at coordinate 233,813 of NW_025109948.1, read as the reverse complement.
TGACGCCTTTCAACCTCAGTCGCGATACCAGTTCGCCGGGAGACGAGAATTCGCGAGGAATCCGAGGCGGCCGCGAACACGCGACGATCGATTTGCCTATAATTTCTCTTTCGAACTAGGCGAACAGCCGGGGGACGATTTAGTTGAAATTAAGGGAGATTCGGCGAGCCGTACAGATAGGCGACGTCGGTACGCGTCAACGTCACCGCTGTTTCCTCCGCTATAATGCTGTCGCTTCCTCTACAACCGCGAGTTATTTCGTTTCGTGATCGATGACAGGCAAATTTCATGGACTCTCGACCCTCCTCCGGCTGCTTTTCATCGAACGTGCATTGATAATTCTATCCGTGAGTCGTGAAATTGCTCAGAAAATTTTTCGAAATTTACGTACGATTCGACTTGTTTGCGCGATGGGACTATGCGGTTATTCGATTTTCAATTAACTACGTTCTATTCTGTATTGTTTAAAATTTCTTACAATTACATTATGCATTCTCTCGACATAAAAGTGAAGTACACAAGGCAAGACGAAACAATTACGTAATTTTGTAAACTTTAATACTTCAAGTTATCTACTGTTGACAAATAATATTCATCGATATGAGTTAAACTCAGTCCGATGGACGTTAGACTTTTATTTTTGGATAAGACAGAATCTGAGAATTACAACACCATTTAAAACTGAACGACAGTGTTCCCGATCTGCAAGAAAGGATACGAAACAGATTTGAAAATCTGTCGAGACGCGAGGTGGTCATTTCGATTCATAAAACTAAAATACTCAAGACGTGTACATACGTTCGAACAATGTAATATAAATTTATTTCCTCACGAAGTATTTACGTGTACTTATGAATCACCCTTACGCGTCAACAAGCTTTCGAGATACTATAGATCAGACTCTATAAAATAAAAAGGAAAACAATTCCAGGCCCGTCCAGAGCTCGTCATTTCGCGTAGCCACACGCTCCTGATGCGACGGCTGGACATTTCCGCTTTGGCTTTGATCAGCGTAAATGGAAATTTCGACGAAAGTAAGATACATCGTCCGACGATGCTGGGTCGAACAAAAGGGCCGATCGTAGTAGCCCAGCGAACGTTATCACGTGTCGCGGTATTAACGCGGCAGCCGGTGCAAAGATTTCAGCGTTGAAAAGCAGCTGCGCGCTCGCGCAATCACGACCAGTCGTATCCGCTTAATTCCGGATAGTATTTAGAGACGGGCTTAAACTCGAGAATGGGTCGTTATGATACTTCCGGCAACATTACCTGCGAACGAATGGCGCGGGTGGGGATCGTGGGGCGCTGGCCAAAACCCCGTTTGAGGAATTCCAACGGGCTACAATTTTCCGGCCACCGCCGGCGAAATTGTTGGATAACTCGTGCCCGCGCCAGCTTGATATAAACTCCGCTCCGGAATATATTACGTCGCGGAGAATATTTCTTAAGGACTTAACGGGCGCGACTTGTATGATGATAATAATCGTTTTCCTTCCGACCGGGACTTTGCTTGCCGCCGTTTTAATAGAATTTAAAGCGATCTTTCTTTCTCCTCCTCCTCCTCCTCCTTCTTCAGCGAAGAAGATTTCCCGTCGTTTAAAACAGTCGCCGCACTTTTAATGGCGCAATATTGTACCAACGGTAGTCAGTTGTGCTCAAGGTGCGCAAACGGTTGAAAACGTTTCGGTTCTTCTTGACGTCGCGAGGAATCGAAATTACGATTCGTCGCAACTGTTATGAATATTAAACATGGCACCGGAATCGTATCGTTTGTGGTTCCCGTCTTTTAGAATGTCATGTTGGTTCTGAATTGAAAATATTTCATAAAAAAGGAGTACATCAGAGTTTTAATATTGAGGAATTGTCTTTAATAGTCGTGAAAATAGCATTATTTTATAGGGCGAAAATAATAGAAGGATATATTCATATAAGGGTGAATTTACAAATTATACAGAGAGTTATTAAACGACGAAGAATTTCATTAATGTATTCTAAAATATTACTGTATTTCAAATAACCCAGAGATCACATATTATTCGAACTGTTAGCGAGGTAATTCTATCAATTTCTCGTCTTTCATTATGTGCTACACAAGTAGCCATCTTCACTAGTTGCTATTTTACCTCTTTTGTTTCATTAATCGATCACAACTCAACTTAATATTAATTCGCGTGTCTTCGAAAAACTATTGGGGGATATTTTGACTCCAATATGGGCAACAAAAATGGTCCTTATTTTATCCATACATACGTACGTAATTTTTCTAATTATTTGCATTTCTTTGCGCATTGATGTTTCCTCAAGTTACTTAAATTCACAGAAATCCGATCTAAATAACAGCGTAAACAAACATGACGGTTCGGCGTCCACCAACGTTTATAACGATCTGTTAATCTAACGAATCAGAGGCAATCACGGTCGACTGTTATCCTTCCAGCTGCCAACAGAACGAGCAGATTCCTCGCGGCCGCGATCGATAGCCATGTGGCGTGTGATGCGGATGCAAACGGAAACGCGCGTCGATTCGATCGTCCTTTAATTGACATAACGTACGAGGATGTCAGCCGGCGGTATCGGCGTTTACGCGCGATGAGTTACACTACCCGGATCCGGTTATTCGGATCCCGGGGTGCTTCGATCGCGTTAACGACACGCGTAAACACGGGAAGCAGCACGCGCGAACCGGATCTGCTGGAAACGAACTGTCGCCGCTTCGGAGCTCGTCCCGATGTTCACCGGGGGACACGCGACGCACTTGTTTAACATCCACGTGTCACGGGCTACGTCGATTCCTCTGGTTCCAGCGCGGCTCTCTCTTCTTCTCCTCTCTCTTCTTCTCGACCCTCTGCGTCGCCACCCTGCCCCGTCCGGAATCGCGAAATTCAATTTCCTCGTCGTCGTGCTCAGCGACCAATTGCCGGCTCGTCTGCCGCTTTCCACGCCGGGCGTCGAAGAAACACGGGTATATAGAATTTCGGAAAACGAATTCCATTCAATTTCTGGGCTGTTTACTCGCGAGAAACGCGATCTGTTTGAGTCTTGTTCCTCTTCCTCGGAGGTACCCTCGATTCCTCGAGGTATATATGTATGTGTGTATATATATATATTATATATATGCCGATTGTATCAATAAAAGTGCGAAACAGGAGCTTACAAGGAGTGGCAGCTTCTCGAGCTTCGCGAGATATCTTTCGTGTTCGAATCTCGGGTGAAAAAATTCTCGTCGCTCTGCCGAGTTCAATGTTAATGCGTAGGCTAACGAGACGTTCGTTAGGGATTGATCGGGGTGAAAACATTTTATGGCACTTCACACGTGAACGTTGAATTCTCGCTGGCCCGATTTTCCGAATCGTCCGACCGACCGACAGAGGGAGAATTTGAAAAAAAATTTGCAACTTTGCGCGAACGTGATTCAAAATGGTACAACTAAAATGGGACAACTCTTCTTGCCTCCCGAAAAATGATTCTAGGGACGAACACACGAAGAATGAAAATACAAGATATAGAAGTTGCACAGTGTGAACATTTTCGTCAGTTTTTTCAAATTTTCAACTTTTCGCGATGCTACATTTTTTCCTACATTCAGTTTAATTATTCAGTTAAATATTCGCGATAATATAAAGATTTGAGATTGGGATTATTTTTCAGCGGGTGGAAATAGTTGAAAATGTTCCGCTGTCACCGTAAGCCAGATTTCTGCAAGAGTTTCAAATTTTGTCCGCGCGCGAGTCACGAGTTTCGATCACGAGTGCCGGACTCGTTCCTCGTTTCCATTTTTCCATCCGAATTATCGCGACTCGGGATTCCCCGGAGACGATCGAGGAAAAAGCGGGCGATAATCCTCGCTAATTGTGCTGGACTTCGCGAGGTGAAAGAGCAGCGTACTTTCGGCGAGGGATAAAAATAAGTTGACAAGAAGGCGTGCCAAGGACGACGGAAAAAAAGCGAGCGAAGAGAGAGAGAGAGAGAGAGAGAGAGAGAGAAAGCGAGCTTTCGGCGACGTCTGACGAGAGACGGGCACCGGAAGAGAGGAAGATCGGAAGTAAGCGACGAGGAAGGACGAAGACCGGGGTAAACAGAGCTAAGTGAAGTTAACGACGGAGCAAGAAGAGCGGCAAAAATGACCCCGGGAAAATTACCGCACGCGAAACGGTTTAATGTCCAAAACGACGAGCGACGAGAGGGGGTGGTGGTGGGTGGAACACGCGAGCGAGAGAAGATGCAGCCGCTTAATGACCATCCTGTACATTCGTATCTTTTCTGGATAACTTCTTTCTCTTTCCCCTCTCGCTTGTGTTCTTCCTTCTTATTTCACTCGTGGTCCCTCCGTAGCTTCCCCTCTCTCTTTCCGGCTTTATCTTCCGTTTTTCTCCCGCCGACTTTCCGTACGATTTCGGTGTGTGCGTGGGTGCCGTTGGGACCATTATCTGTAATTGCTTTCCTTAATTCGATGCTCGTTGCTCTGCGTGGCGGATGGTAAAAGAAACAAGAAAAAGAAACAAAAAAGAAAGAAATTCCTTCCGGGGGAAAGGGTTAAACCGGGGGAAAGGGTTAAACCGGTGTTTGACGGAAGAGGAACGACTCACTCGAACAACCGGTTCTCCGGTCGGGGAGAGTTCACCGACTGAAATTCGATTAGAAATTCTACCTCCTCTTCCACGCCATGTTATTATCCACGTTATCGACGCGCCAAATGAAATATGAAATTCGATTTACCCTCGAAACGTAACGTTCAAGCCGGAGAAGAAAGGTTTGTTCGAGCTATTTAAATGCCGCAAGTTCCTGGCTAATGTCTTAATTACGCGCTAATCGACTTTCGAGTTGGCTTGTCGGACTGCCGGTCGTTTCACCGATCGAGCTCCAACGGAGGGTAGTTTTAATGGTAAGTAGCCAAGAGCCTGTCTCGTCCCTCCTCTCTGTCTCTCTCTCTCTCTCTCTCTCGCTCTTTCCCTCCCTGTTTAATCGAAAGATAATCAAATGCGGTCTAAAGAGATGGAGAGAGACGGAGATAGCAGGACGAAGAGGCAACGGTAGAAGGAGAGTGTGTGTGTGAGAGAGAGAGAGAGAGAGAACGTAAGTAATGGTCGTTTGTTCTTGAATGTCGAGAAGTTGATGTACGAGAAGTCGTGGCAGTCGGATGGTCGCGCGCGAGCACAGGAGAAGAGAGAGCGCGCGCGTTCCATGCTAGCTCGCATCTCCCGCTTGCAAATTGATAGACGCCGCCACGGCCGTAAATCACTTTACTGACAATTGATTTGGTGCCCTCCGTTTTACCTCGTTGTAAACTCCACGCCACGCCGATATTTACGATCGCGCGTGTACACACGACGTCACCCAGTGACTCACTGGGCGTCCTATCCACGACAAATCTTTTACATTTTTGCGTCATTCTCCCTTCCTCTGTGTGTTTGTGTGTGTTTGTATGTGTCGACTTTCCTTTTCTCCCATCGCTTCCTCGCCCCCGCCCTTTTTTCACTTTGCTGGCCATTTTTTTTCTATCAGCTATAGCTCGGGATTTTCAGCGCCCGGTCAAAACGAATAAACGACGTCGTTACACACACACACACACACACACACAGACGTTATTTACGAGTTAGTTTTTTTTTAGCGTTCGAAAAAAAAAAGAAAAAGAAAAATTCGTTTTCGACATCTGCTGGTAAATATTTTTCCACGAAATGCGTTAAGAAAGATAGTTAGGAACGAATTGAATAAATCGAGAGGTATTTAATTACGAAGTATTAGAGTCAGCGAGCTTTCTGAAAGCTCGATCTTGCCAGAGGAGGCGTGTGGGCCTGGGATTTCTTGGACTGTAGTCGGCGATGGGGGCCTAAGTAGCGCACGACGTATACAAGGACACGTAATGGGTGTGGTGCATTCGTCTCGGTGTGTTGTCTCGAGGGTGGCGATTCGTCTTGCTTACTAACCTCGTCGTTGACACCACCCACTACGGGAACAGCTACCATCCGTTTCAAAGGCGGCGCGGAACCCGCAGGAACCAGGCAGCGACCTTGCTGGCGACCATCCTCGAACGCTTTGTTAATCTCCTTGACGTCGGTGCCGGTCACTATATCGATCAGGGTCATACCGAACATCGCTTCGTTTCTACGTGAACGCGCTTTCTGTTCGATTAAGCTTACGCATGACAGTCCATTTCTCATTCTGTCACATTGCTTATCCCTTTCTTTTCTGACGGTTGACTTTATAAGTTTCAGGTTCAATTTCTTCGACGCGAGAGAGTATCTGTCCCGCGGACGATTATGAACGATTCTTTGCCGAGTTCGCAGACGATGATCGGCTGAGTTTTCATTCATAATAGAAACGGTGTTACTCTCGAACTTTGAAATTCCTCTACTGTTTCTACAGCTAGTTAGAGATCACACAATTAGAGAAATCGCGTCGATTAAAAGTTTTCACAGACAGTCTTTGAATTAGAGTCGAGATCATTGAATTAGAATTATTTAGAATTTTCAATTCCATGTATACAAGTTTATGACAAGTATCAGCGAGTTTCAACGAAACTTTAATTTCAACTTCATTAAACAGTGAAATATTATTATGCATGCATGTTAATAATACACGTATGTTAATAATGGTTTTATGAGATCAGATACAGTTGCAAGAGCGAACGCTTCATTTGGATTTTTAAATATTTATGTAAGTATAAAATGAAGTTTTGCTGATCTTGTACAAGATGTATGCCGGAAATGCATACATATTGCAATAAAAGCAAAGAGGGAGAATCTCGTGAATTAATAACGTCTACGTGTATTTAATATTTAAATTACGGTCAGATCCTTTACGTGTAAAGTATTGAAAATTCAGGCTGCTTCTAATCGATGCTATCGCTAAACCTGTACGCTCTACCTAAGAATCTTTATATTACACTCATTGTTAGACCCAAGTTAGATAGTCAACGTAATTGCATTTGGTAGCTGATCTTGTATTAACTCTAATATGCTTAATACATATTTGATCTGTTTACTCTCAATCATTTAGAAAAGCAATCGTCACACACTTACACTGTTAATGGTTTGTCAACATTTTTATATACTAGAATATTTTCCATAAAATAATAAAAACCTCATTTAAAGAGAAGCTTTAAAGGGAATGGCTTTACAACTTACCGGTGCGTTTCTCAGCGTCGCGATAGGTGACCTCGCTGAGAATGACTGGTTGACTACGACCTTTCGCGTTCATCGCGTAGACCGCGACATGAACGCCAGCCTCGACGGACGCCTCCAATCCGGTGAGTGAGAAACTCGGCTCGTCAGCGTTCGAGACGTTGTAGAGGGGTTGGCTCCTCGACAGGAAATCCACGTCGCCGTGGTACACCTCGAGGATGAATTTTTGCGGAAGCCCGCCATCGTAGCCAGCCACGCATTTCACCTCGACGCTGGTGTAAGTCTGGTTCGCGAGGGTGCAGTTACGAACCGGAAATGGTTTTCCTGAAACGAGAACGTCACCACGGTTAAATGGCACAATTTCGCTTCGTGGCTGGGACCAATGTCGTTCAAATTTTACGAGCTTATGTCGCCCCGTTTCCCTTCTTTTCGATTCGCTCGTCCCGCCCCGGGTGCTGACTACTCTTCTCACCTTTTTCGGGATTACTAACGCGTTCGGAACCGATCACGCGACGTTCATTGTGTCATTTAGTGTCTCTGCTCGGGAGAGCCAAGAACGCAACTGTTGTTACTCGATTCTTCAGTTGGAATTGAGAAAGTCTTTCTATTAATGAAGTCAACAAGGTGCATTGTATAACTATTAGTTTCAACGTTGAAAAAAAAAAAAAAAATGGCAGAGGGTTGGACAAATTTTATTTGAAACAAGGATAGGGATAAGCATTAGACACTGGCGAGCAAATCGGCTGCGATCACGAAGGTTGATGGTCTCTCCTTTAGAACAATCCCTTAGAGTTGTACGACCCTTTTCCGCGGCGTTGAGACAAATATTTCATTGAATGCACGAATACAATCTACATACAATCGATTGTACAATCAGTCACGTGTGTATCTCTTAAGAAGAAGAAATTGTGTTTGAAGAAGAACAAATAAAATCAGAAGGACAAATTACGTAGAAATTACTTTAAATTACGTTTATCTTCAACACGGATTTAATTAATATTAATTCCATCATAAATGGAAAAATATCGTCAGATACTAAGCGCGTCTTCGCCACCTTCTTTGCCTACGATTCGATTCTTTCTGTGTTCCTCACACTCAACCCGAAGAATCGATCGTCACGACAGCGTTAACTTTCGTTCCCGACAAAGGTCTGGAGTCGCGCGAGGGGTTGGTTATTTCGTCAGGCAAAAGTTGACGTTCTTTTGGGAGCTTCGGAATATTAAAACGAGCCGGCGCGTGAAATTGCTTCGTAAAGGATTTCAGTCTTGGCTGGCTCTTTAGAACGGTTACGATTGTAAACGGACGGAGGTCCGTAGCTAGTCGCGCTCGCCCTTTTAACTCGCAATATTCCACGGCTACTTTGTGTGAATTCGTACGCTCCGAGCGAGCTTTTACGAGCTTCCTCGAAACGGTCGGAAGTGGGAAACGGCGAGACGCCACCGCGGCCGGACCAAGCGTCGCGTCCTACCCCTTACGCGTGCAAGTTGTTACTATCCTGCTGCTCCCAGCCAGCCCGGAGTACAACCAACGAATCAAACGAACGACGAAAATTATTTCCTTCCCCCAGGATGCGACGCATCGTTCGCACTACAATCCTTCGTCGAGATGGAGTCACTGTTGTGTCCGGATCTCTCGCCGCCTCGCATCGTTTGTACAACGCTCGCTCGTTCGAATGAAATTTCCGTCCGGCGATCCGCTCCTTCTTTCTCTTTTGTTATCGCACCAGGACTCGTTTGTCGCCCTTTGTCCGGTAATATTTCCTGGATACTTTGTACGCGCTCGACGAAGGTCGGCTCCTACAGGTTGGCTGAGAGCACGCGAGACCGTCGTCGGCTCTCTCTTGGAAATCAAGCTCGCTCCCTCCCCCGAACTCCGGTTGAAAAATGTTTGCGCGTCTACGAGTGGCAAGGATTTAGTGTACCGGGATAGTAATGGTCACAGAGATGTCCCGGCTCTTTTTCTTTCTTTTCGTTCCCGTCCTGTCTCACCTTCCGCGTCCCGGCGCCGTGATGCAGTTTGTTGCATCCTTTGAAAATTCTTCTTCTCTCGCCGGCGCGCCGGTGAAAGCGCAGTTGCGCTCGTGATTCGCCCAGGTTTCTTCGCCTCCTTCCTTCCTCTCTCCTTTTCTTCCCTCCGTTTCTCTTTGTTTCTCCCCTTTCTCCCCGTTCTCTCGTTCGAAATAAAATTTCCCCCTTCTTAAACAGACAGCGCAGCTATCACGAGTCCGAGCAACGAGGAGAAAATAAATATTGTTCGTCTTTCCCGTCGACGCGAGTAAACGGCTCGAGAGAGCGAATCCTTCGGCTCGACTTTATTTCGCTTTGCATCCTATTACCCTTCGTTCTCTTTTTTCCCCTTCCTCCCTCCCTCCCTCCCTCCCTCTCCACGCCAATTTACAGGCCAGGCTCTCCGTTCTTTCGCCTCTCTGGCTAAACGCCCAGCTCGCTCGCGGATCCCGCGTTAATCGCGAAACCACGCGCCTTTTCTTTCGTCTCTCTCTCTCTCTGTCTCACTCTCTCTCTCTTTCTTGTACGTTTCTTTGAATTTTACCAAGGTTTCATCCTCCAGTCTGTCTCTTCTCGGCCGTTGTTCAATTTATTTCCATCCGGCTCGTAACGCGTACACACGTGCAACTTCTTCGCGGAGAGACACGCTTTTCTACTTTTCATCGCGAACCGCGATCGAAAATTTCATTCGTTGATATAAATGGGGATGAAATTGAGTCCGATATGTGCTTAAAAGTCAGAGTTCGATATCTAAGCTTCGTGTCATTGGTATGATTGTGAGTGCGATTCGAAACCATAAATGTTTAAAAATTGTGCAATTGTACAATTGTAATGTTTTCTTCAGAATGTGTATTTACTCAGAATAGACCTTTGTTTATACGAACCGGCTGAGAATCAAATAATTTATATAATTAGAATTCATACAGTGAGGAACAGAGTCCAATGATTTACAGTTGTGTTATAATGATGACAGTTAGGATTCAAATAATTGGATTCAATCAGAAAGAGTTCGTTTAATCGGATATTGTCTATAATTTATTATCTACAATAAATGAAGTCGATATAAACGGTCCATATATATAATTTTCTGTCGTTACTGAAATGCTTTAGAAATATATGATCTCACTATAAACGATTAACAACAGTATATGTATGAGAGGAGACTATTTATTCATTGGATATTAAAGTCTAACATATCTTTATTTTTGGCCTTTTTAAACTGCCATATGCTTCTTAATAGTTTTATGGGAACGTTCTCTATTTTTATTCTCACGCAAATTTCCACAAGTTGTGTCAAATAATTCCGATGACATTTAATACTTCGAATTGCATCAATAAAATGAACACATGGAAATAGCCTGAAAAAAGATTGAAAGAAATGAAAACCTACTTGCGAAGTATTCAATCCCATTTTCGTCCATCAATATATATTTTCGAATCAACTTGAAAGTGTCTATTGTTTCCATTTCCGGAATGTACTCACTAAACGTTCGAAACTGTCTTTCTTACACTGGAGCGTGCCATTGAAAATACTTATAAAAGGGTTCGATTTCAAGGAACTGCTCGATAAACCTACTTTCTACGTATACGAACGGCTATCTGAAAAATGGAAACGGCCGGCGGAATGTTCTTTTCACCGTTTCGAATCCGTTTGTTGCACCTCGCTGCGCCGAGCCGGCAGTCTGTTATTTAATCAACAACGGCCTCGAGGTAATGACGTTCCCGCGTCAGCGATTCTTTTCTTTCGTTTCTCAAATTTAGCTACGTCCATCGGGAAAACAGTTTTTTATTTCCAACGGAGGGAACAATGCCGAAAACCCGGCCGAACAACTTACAGTTTGTTTAATAAGAATATGGACACCACAAGAAAAGAAGTATTCATCCAGAATTTTGCACAGGTCGAAAGTTGCACTTAAAATACTGTTACGTACTCGATTAACAGTACAAAATTCTTTACAGAAAGAATTTTTTTTTTTTTCAGTAAAATGGCGTCCACATTCTTATTAAGGCATACTGTATAACTTTCCTTGACCTGGAGGTTAGCCCTTTCTCGCATCGGATACCTCTCCCAATGCCGACGCAATATCCAATATCAATAACGACAGATTTGAAAATAATTTCGTTTCGTCGAGGGCCGGTTTCCGGGTCGCTGCGGATGAATCAGTCTCTCGCCGAAGGTTACGACAACCGATGCTTGGGATTGCAGCGGAATCGAAGGCCGACCGACTAGCCTCGATTTCGTATCAGTCGATCTCGACCATCGAGTGCAGCAACGAGTTTCGAGATATTTCCTTTCCGCGACGTGAAGTATCGCGCGAGACGTTGCAGAAATTGTTTGGGCCGAGACGCGTTTTCAATAACGTTCGATTTGTTAAGGGGAAGTATTTCTTTGCAATTTCTCGCGAAGAACAACATTTTACAAACGTGTACTTGAAAAATGAAATGACCAAGTGACAGCAATTAATACCGCTGCGTTCTTCCCTGCCATTTTCGATCTGCCTGTAATTTTTTAACATTAAAAATTATACGTCGAATGTGAGCGAACGAAATGATAAAGTTCTTATTAGTACGCACGAACTCCCGGTTAAATCTTGGAACATTACAAATTCATTGGAACACTGGAACCACCGACGACATAAAATTTCCATCAGTCAGGGACGTTAAAGTGAAAGAAACAGAAAATCTTTATAATACAACAGGATACACAAGCTTTTATTTCTGTATTCTACGAAGAATCATTCGAATATTCAAAAATACATTGTTCTATATCTATAAAATATCTAACAATAACATCGAAATGGTTATTTTTTACCATTTTTGTGGTTCTATCGATTTCCTAAAACAAAAATAAAATCGAGGATCCTAGCGGCGTTAGGAATGTCTGGCAATTTCAATTTTAAAATTACCGAAGAATCAGTATCGGAATATCTCCTTAGAACAGGAAATTTCCTGAAAATCCGATAAAGAGAGTTTTCCAGCTTGCGATACGCCGTGACGTTTCATCCTCCTGCTGCCTGGAAATGGGTGCTTTTGTCCGTCGGGAGGTCTTTTTTTTTTTTTTTTTCAAATAAAGCAGAGGACAAAAATAACAAGGCAGCAGAGGATAGAACGAACGAGGAGAAGTAAACGGGATGAAAATGCGCGCGTTACGAGGCATCGGCACAATACAAAGGAGAAAGGATGCCGATTTGGGCGGCGGCGTGCGCGCGCGTGTGTATTCGTCAACGTCAATACGTTTTCGGCAGGTCGTCGCGTCAACGTCATTCTCGATCACGCGCGCGGCGGAAAAAAAAAAAAGAAAAAAAAAAGACATGGTAGGCGAGGCCGCGCGGCGCAAAATCCGCTCGTGGATTAATGTCGGTTTACCGCGCGATGATTGGTAGCATCGCATTGTACGCGCGGCGATAATTCCCGAATATCTGTCAGGATTTTGACCTCTCGTCGTCCCTGGCCACGCTGCAACCCTCGGAAAACCGGTCGCCCTTGGAAAATTGCTCGCAGGCTCGACGTACGATGCCAGTTCAAACAAAATGGCTCGCGCGCTTCAGTTTTGCTGCGTTCTCCTCCGTTATCAATCCGTTTTGCGGGAGAAACGATCGGTTGCGCATAAATAATTGGACATATCTAATAATACACGATTGACGAATATTTTTCTGTTGTTAATTATTATTTTCGACATCTTACTGAGATCAAACGAAGAGCATACTTGGTTTGTTCAAGTTTCTAACAATTGGTATCTGGTGAAATTTATAACAATTTTGTCAGTATGACTGAAAATACAAATTTCTTCTCGTACTTTAACAATTAACGTTAATTAAGGTATCTCAGCAAAATTAATTTTGAGTCATTGCTCTAATTATTCTGTTATTTATTGTTATTAATGGTGCTCTTCTATCACCATTTTATTTAATTCTATCAATTTATTAATTTCTATCAACTATACATGTTACAAGTAAATTCAGTTCGTTGGAATTTTATATTTTATATATTTGCAAGAATTGTGAACGTATCCGAACACGTATGCACGGTGATTCAATAATTGCAGCCTGCTGTTATTCAATTTCAAAGAAGGGGATGAAACCTATATTAAGGGCTGAAATTTCTCCAGCACGGTGCCAGAACAGCGTTTCTCCTCGATCTAAATCGTGGATAAATGAATTGATGATTTTGAAACTAGTCGCAAAGAATTAAAGACAACGGTGTTGCGTGGCAATAAAAAAAAAAAAAAAACTACATACGCACATCGAAGAACAATGCTGCTGCGAGATTTCTATTTCAATAGATTTTTTTATAATTACGTCGCGGACAATTATTAAATCACCCAGTCGCACGCTGTTGATTGTTTTTCACCTATTAATCGTCGATCATTAATTAAATTAATTTGTTTTCAATCAAACGTCCATCACGTCGGAATATACACACCGGAAGAAAACATACAAGCAATAGGTATTACCCGATGATGTTTATCAACGTGTTTATCGTGTGGTAAATTCGCCGATGCTTGCGCGTATAATTCCGCCGGTTAATCGATCGATTACGCTGACGCGTTAGTGTTAATGAATAGCGTTTCGAGCACGCGGCCCGGGCCAATTAATTGATTTTCCCCGATAGCTTTTTACGTAGCGAGCTTTTTACTCCACGCGAGAGAAAAAAAGAAAAACGAAAAGAAGAAAGAAAAATATCGCGGGAGAATAGGGGAGGGGGGGGGGGGAGAATGGAGCACAGTAGAGTGTAATCGTAACGGTGATATAATGTGGCGTAACCTGGCGCGGATAAATAATGGTCCGGTTGCCATAAAAAAGCGAGCGCGAATCGAACGGAGGCTCCGGATAAGTGGTCGGTTAACGGTGATACCGAGCGAGCGCTTGATTAACGATCGCTTCCGAACTAATTGGACGGATCTTTAGAGGTGGAACAATCTTGGTTTCGAAAGGGTAAATAATTGAGGCGTTAATAGTCTTGGTGGTCTTCGGGATGCGGTCCCAAGGGTGGCAAGAATGCCGCGCGCTCTTTGAATAATTTACGCGGGTCAGACTTTCGTCTGCTTGCAGCATAGCTCTCTCTCTCTCTTCCTCTCTTTTTCCACTATTTATTTCCGCGTTTCTCTCCGTCCGGTTCGATTCGCGCGCGACGTACTTGGAATCTCGAAGAACGCCGAGCAGATTGCAAAGTTTCAGCCTGCTGATTACAATATTGAATCACCGCGTCTCTCTCTCTCTCTCTCCACCTCTCGGTCGTACATGCAAATGAAATATTTGGGCGCCAGTTACGTCGATTCTAAACACGCGGATTTCCCTCTTCGCCTTTTTTCTCTCCTCTGACATCGTCTAGTCAGGAATTTCTGACGAGCACGTTGGACAAATAGAAATTTGGTTTATAGAAAATTTCGCCCTGAAAGATTCTGATTTATCCGCGAGATAGAGTAAAACTCCTCGTTCAGGCACAAATAACTCGAGTTCATGTATTCTCGAGTTTTTCCAAGTTGCAGACTCGGAGCTTATTTCTTAACAACACCGTTTGAGATTCGAAAAACTATTACGCCTTACGGTGTCAGAGTAATATCGTAAAAGCAAGCGTTCGAATCCATCGATTAAAAAAGTTCAGATCTAAGCTACTTCGCTGATAAAGGCGAGTTTCTTTGCAAGGAGTAGAGATGTAGGTCTTTTTTTTTTTTTTTATCTCCTCTCGATATCGATCCGGACAACGGGGCGCGTGCCTTTCAAGACACACAGATAGAACTGGAAAGCTTTCGAAATATTTCGCAGGCAGTTGGCCGGCGGAGTGGCCGGATGCCGGTCCTCTACAAAGTGTCTTATTTACACGGTTTCACGGGTGGACGAGATCGCAGCACGGAAGGTCGTAGTTTAGCAGCGTAAACAGGCTGGTTTCTGACCGTAGAAAGGATTTTAACTCGATTTCCTGACCACTCGAAGACTGGGGGGGTCGAGTATAGCGCGGCGCTCGCTACTGTACTCTCCCGGTGTAACATTTACTGAGATCCCGGTAAATACTTACCGGCGGCTATCAGCTGGAAGAGACACGGTCTCGCCTGTGTACCGACGAAATTGTCCGCCCAGCACGACAGAGTGCCGTAATCCAGCTCTGTGGTCGGCGTGTACCTGAGCACGCTCACGCCGCTCGACTTCTCCATCGAGAATCTGCCCGGCGCTACTTCCAACGTCTCTCCGCTGTTGTTGAATTTCCATCGGAAATTGTGCGCCGGCGGATCGGCCTCCACTTTGCACGCAATGTTCAACGACTCGCCCCTCGATGCTCCCACCACCACGATACGGTCCTCTTTGCACACCGGCGCGACTGAAAAAAAAATATTTCCACCACAGTCAGTCATCATCGCAGCCCTGCGTCGAAGATTTATCAAACACCAAATGAAAAAGCAACTCGCGTTGAGCGTAATTGATCAACTTTTGTGCATTTGTCTCGTCTCTTACTGTCGAAATAAATAAGAATAGGGTAGAATTTACTAGCTAGGATTTTTATTTAAGATAAAGTCTACAAGTTGGCTTGTTAGCAGATTAGAAGTTTTTACGCATTTTTTTGCATCCCTCAAGTGTAGATTAGAAATTCAGAGAATTTGCAACAAGACCTAAATTCCGTAACGTGCGTTTTCAACATATCACGAATAGCTATTGCAATATTTTCCATGTAAATCACGAATAACTATTAAGGTATTTTTCACGTAAATACGACTACTTTCAAATAATTCGAAAATTCACTATATTATTGTTATATCGGTAGTTTAATTTGCTTAATTTATTATTCTATTTGCTTAACTGATTTTTCTACTAAATATTCTACTAAACACTAAATATTATATACCAAACATTTCTTGTTTTAAAGATTTAAAAATAGGATCGTCACCCAATGGAAATTTGACTGTCACCGAGATATGAATGATATCAACGCGGTGTGTTAAAAAAATCACACTGCAACTCATAATCACAGCCTAATTTTTTTTTCTTTTTTTTTGAAATTTCGAAAGAAATAAGCACTCGCAAACTCACTTGCAGCATAGAATCCAGTCTCAAAATCGCTACCCTTAATATCCTGCTTTTCAATAACCTACCGCTGCCTATCACCGCTCCCGTCGCCTGCATTCTCGACTCACACTAGTCACACGTGCGAGAATCCAATGCCGGGAACATCCACTTTTCGTGACGCTTGCGAAATTTGCGGATATTCCCGCAATTCTGCGACGCGTCTGCATTCGCATCGGCCGAAAACGTTTCTACGGTTTGGGAAAAATTGAAAGGCGCGCACGAGAGAGATAGAGAGAAGTAGAGAGAGTGAGAGAGACAGAGAGGGGGTGGAAGGGATTCGAGGGTGCTCGAACGGGCGTGTGCATTTAGCAAGCAACGATTGGACGCCACCTCGGAATAACCAACCACGTTGTATGACCTATTACGCGTGGCTGTTGGTTATATATATACATATATATATATATATATACAGGAGACGGGGGAGACCGTTTATACTCGAGTTTTCACCTCGAACATTTTCCAAGCATGCACCGCAGGTTTGTCACCGCAGGGAGCGCCCTCGCTCCCGGATGAAATCGTTTCGCGACTGATGTGAAAAGATTCCCCACCTACAACTTCCGCCACCTTTGCCCCGCGATATACATTTCTTCCAATTTATCTGCCTCTCGTATCTCCGGCTGCATTCGTCTCCCCTTTCCACTCCGCGGACGTATCTTATCGTTTGGAGCGAGGGAGAAGGAAAAAGAAGCGAGGATCGTGCTGCTGTTTCAACCCTTAAGTGGACTATTGGGGGCGGCTGTTGCAAATTTGTCCATGTTTGAATCTACCTTGGCAATTGCACGACGCCAATTCACGTCATTGGTAATCTATGTCGTTTCTAGCACGCTGCGGGGCGAAGGATTTTGTTTCTGTTGAAACACGACGTTCCGACTGTGTGAAAGTTCCAAATCCAAATTGATCTTTCGCTGTTTTATAAATTTGAATGAATATACTGTTACAAGAGACTATAATTTTCGAACTCTTGCTGTATCTTCAAGTAAAGACTTGCGTAGAGATTTTAAATCTTCATTGTTTTTAAAGTATAAAGTCAGGAGGAACGTAATTGAACGTAATCTTTTAATTTCTTGCAACAGTGTAGAATTTAATGCAATTATGTCGTTTGTGCTCCCTAAACAAAAATACCTATAAACCCCTATAAACCATGAAGCAATGAAATCCAACGTTCAAAGGGACTAGATAGCGAGGCTGTTTAATAAAAACGCGGTGTTCAGAACGTCTGAATAATGGGCTCGTTAAGGATTAAAGTCACTTGGGACTAGCGTACACATCGTACATAATCGGAATAAAGAAATGCGAGACGAAACGATATCGTTACGGTCGTTATGTGCAAACTGGGTTACAGAGGGACGGTTATCCCTCATAGTTGAAAGCTCGATCGTTCAACGAGCGTGATCGTCGAAATTGAAGAGGAGTAGTAAAATAGTGTTTTCGAAAGACAGATGAGACGGTCATGAACAGAAAGCGACAGAATCGTGCTCGGAAAGCAAAGAATATCTTCCGGTGCTTCTGAACGTAAGTTTCGTTTATGAGTCGAGGCAATCTCCGAGATAGCAATTTCCACGTTATAGCGAGCGTCCTAGCTTACAGTGTCAAGACGCGGCCCGAATTGATGCATCGACGGGTTTGCACGCTCTTGCACAACGTTCTGTTAGCAGTAAATAAAATGGAGCTTGGTGTTAACTTTGATTTTGAACATTTCCGAATTTATTAGATAGGAATTAAAAGAATTGTCGGAGTACGCTGGCAAAATATTTGCACAAATCTTTTGTATCTCGTATTTAGTTCAGTATTTCAAAAGTCAAACTGATCAACTTTACTTTCTATTAATTTCTTAATTTTGTTACATGAATATGGGATTAATATTCAATTATTAAAAAACGATTGAAACTTTGAATATTGACGCGTGTAATATTATCTTTAATTTATGGTTTCGTTCATACGTGTGCCATATTTCTATGAACAATGTATTAAAATATTCTAGCTAAAGAAATCATTGTTGATATCGGAAATATGCACCGATGTTACAAGATATAGAAGATGTGAAATTGTTTGGCTGGTGTAGAATATACATGTAACGATCCTTTTTGTTACAAGGTATCAGATGTAATAAAAATTAATGTTCTGTTTCGTTTGCTCTTTTCATTAACACTGATGTTACACGATGATATTAAACGTTAAAGAACGTTCGTTCAATCAATTTCAGAAACAGATCAATTTTTATGAAGATAATAACGATTGCTATTGATATTTTTAATAAAATAATTCTAATAAAATCGCTCGTCTTGAGTCCTCTCCACCATTTCATTTCCCTATCCATCTTCTTCCCTATTTCAATGATAAACCTTCTCCTATTATTTCAACCCGGTTCTCGAGCGGTTCGATCTTTGCGAACGCCGACAGTGTACACTCTCAAAGCTATCCTTTGGCTGATTATTTGACGCCGGGATAGCGTCTAGCTCCAGATAATTAACCAAGTGGTTTCCAAAATCATTTCCGCCAACCGCTTCCCCTCTAAATTACTACCGCGAATGGTGTGTTCGTCCCGGGCCCCAATGGCGGGAAATAATAACGTATCACTTGCGACCGGCTTCCCTTCGGCAACGCTCTGACGAAAATTGGGAGTTGGAAAAATTCTCCACATTCGGGGAGAGAAGGAATCCTGCTCGAGGGAGGGATCGCAGACAGAATTTTTAGCGAGAAGGGAACCTCGAGCTTCTCGACGATGAGAAATTGTAGCGATAAAGATAACGCAAAGGTGTCAACAAAAAAAAGAGAGGGTCGGGGGAAGGAGAGATGATAGAGGGACAGGAAGAAGAAGAAGAAGAAAAATGAAAGGAAGTTGCAGGAATAACGAGAAAACAGGGCCGGTATACTTGGAGAAGGAATTTCAGAAATAAGAGAGAAGAAAAAAAGGGAAGCTTAAAGACTCTAAAAAAGCGTCGTGGTACCGGCAGTTGAAGTAACAAACTAAAAAAAAAAGTCGCAAAAAAAAGAAGAAGACAAAGAGAAATAGGTAACTAACAGGACACCAGGAAAAATGAAGTTTCCGAGAAAGAACAGAATTTACAACGTCCTCCGAATGGAACCGACTTCGCGTATTTACGATTCCGCGAGACACGCGTCACGGTGCATTTACACACAACAGTAATAACACATATTTGTCTTCGGGATCTTCGAACATCGGATAAGAGAAATGCATGCTATCAATTCTTTGTAGGTAACGAGCGGCCGTCTAAGAATAGTGTAAATCAAGATTCTCGGGAATTTCGATTTAATTGTAGTAGTAATTCGCGTACTCTTTTCATCATACATCAGGGTATTATCTCTCCTCTAAGATTTCTCGTATTCCAAATAAAAAAGATCTAGAAATCTTCTATCTCGGGTTGTCAGTCGGTCACATGACGAAATAAAAATTCAATAGCGTTGTGTGTAATTAAAATTCATTTGATTCTTCTGTTAATTAAATTCTATTTTGCTTCTACGCAATAAAATCGAGAAAAGTATCGACATAAGTAGAAACAGTGTTCTTTCTGCCACTTTCGATGTCATCTTTTAAGTAATAATTAGAAAATTGTAGAGGAGGAACGTGTAAAAAGATAAAGAGCCATGCTCGAAGAAATAAAGAGATAAATAATAATTTTGCGACGAACTTTTCATTTTCACGCAGCCAACGACGATATATATATATCTCGTCCGCCACTGAAAGGATTAGACAGAATCCACTCGTAAAATTATCGAGGCGACACGGCACACGGCGAATTATACGCGCATGATAGTGATATTGATAGCGCATCGCGTACAGGCGGTATCCGTATGACTTATCGCCGGTCATTTCGACTGATGAACGAGCCAACGGGCTCTTAACGCGTTTAATTTGTTTCCATTCGTTTCTTAACAGGGGAACACGAATAAATATTTTCTGTCGTTACTTTTCTCCCGCTGCAATCGCCGATCGTTTCTTCTCCATACTTTTTCCTGTTTTTTAATTCCGGAGCGTTTAACGATTTAACGACGATTTAACGATTCGATGACAAAAGACTCGGCGAAACGAATATTGCCGGAACGAAGGAATGAAATTGCAAACGTGACTGGGAATAAATATAAAAGAATATCAAGCAAGTAATGGTTGAAATATGTGTATATATTGGCGTAAAATCGTTGATTAAGGAACCGGTGAAAAGCGATCGTCTTTATCAAAATCGATAAACGTACGAAGATGGACAAACGTGAACTCGATATTAAAAAAAAAAATTATCGATATTTTAAATTGTTTGAACATTGCAAAGCAAAATCGTAACGATCCAGTCGACCTCATTTTAAAACTTTTGAGTTCCTTTCTTTTTTTTTTTTTTTCCAAAGAATAAGGATACTTTTGTTGTTGGAAACAATAGAAATGTAAAGCTTTCATAGCTAGATCTACTATAGTCTTAAAGACTGAAGTCTTTCCTTTACATCAAGCTCTTAAAACCTTCCTGTACGATTTTTTAAGATTGGAATTAAACGACGAAAATTCAAAAAGTTCTCACATGTTGCCATTTAATTGTAATATTGAAAGTCCAATAAAAGGTCATTGCACTTCAATCTTCGAGACTAGGGTACACTTAATTGTCAGGAAATTTTGTTAACGTTCCCACGAACGTTCGAATTTTTCCCCATTTTCGAGAACAAAAGTATCCTTGCATTTCCACTTGCCACATGATGTAAAAACGACTTTGAAAGAGGACCAACGACATTGTAAACGAGGAGGCTTCACAGTTCAGAACGAGGTCAGCTGGATTGTTACACGACTCTTCTTTTTTTATTATAGTTACAACAGACAATTTTTCATCGAGCGTGCGAACGCTTTCGTTCATCTCTGTATGCGTTCACGCTGCACGTACACGAATCGACGCTCTTGTCTGCCTCGGTGGAATTAACGTCGCGAGCACGGGAATCGTAAACATTCGCCGTTATACTCGAGATTTAACGGCAAGAATTATATCGAACGCGACGCCGTGGTTACACGTTGTTCGAGTAGCGCGAATGAAAATTTAATTATCGTCCACGTCGCGAAAGCATTGCTACGTGGAACGATTTAAGAACCGACTGACGCTCTTTGATTTTCTATGTGGCTCGTGCTCGCGCGCGCTCTGCCTTTTTCCCAGATTCCGCTTAATTGCGGGCAACGTTGTGACATCTACTTTGAAACGCCTTTCACGAAGCGGGGGAAAAGAAAAAAAGGAAAAAGAAAGAAAAAAAAAGGGAAAAAATATGCTCATTCATCGAGTGGCCCTTTGAACCTGTTCGTTCCCCTTTTCCGTCGGTGTTTGTCCGTAGCTTTGCCCGGTGAAAGGAGCCCCGCCAGCTTTATCGGATGATTTGCATCGAATCGTACACGGGGCACGAAGTTGTAATTTCTCTTTTCGCCGGATTAATCCGGCTCCACTCGTAAATTTAACTCTTTCTGATACTCGCGTGCAGGCCGAGTTTAAGACTGAGAGCTGAAATATTAGTGAAAATAGTAGTTATGCGGGAAGATATTTTAAAATGGTACGAAAGCAGGTTTCAAAGCATTGGAAGCGTATAATGTTTGATCTCAACGTGATCTCAAATTATTATAAACAACGTGCTTGGTAGGTACGCGAGATAAGACACTTCGTGCCATTTTGAAAAATAAAAATTAAGATATTTGCGAGAATATTGAATAAATTTTTTTATTTCATCAAAGACTAATGATTGTATTTAAAAAAATATAAAACTAATCTGTATATCTGTGGTTTTGATGAAAAATGCGAAAAATTACTATTTTCCATACGCTTTCATTTTCGAAATGTTATCGTCAGTTTTTAGCAGTGTTTTCTTCTTTTCTTTTAACAGTATGAATGCATATTTTATATAATATACTTACATACATAAGTTTGCTGTTTCTGTGAAAATAATAGTAAAAACTTTATTTTGGCCGTTTTACCTTATTAATTAAATTAAAAGATACGAGTCAAAGCGCGTGGAATATTGGACAATTGACGCGTAAGCTCAAGTTTCTTTAAATCGCGACTCCTACGAATAAACCAACTACATTCGAATCACACCCTCCTCCGAATGAAACAAGTCACCCTCGAACAATCTTTCGCCAATTAACAATCAACAATTCCGAAAATACTTCAACTTCTCCAGTCTCGGTGTAAGCCGAGATGATTTGAAATTCGTTCGAGCGTTACGGTCTTATTGATCGAAATCACCAAATCTACATACGCGGCGTGTACGACGTTTGGCCGATTAACGCGCGGAAATTTCGATCGAAGTTGACTTAAATCGGCCGCGAAGGAACTCGCCGCGAGTTACCCGTGAATGGCCTAAAGCGAATGTCACTCGCAGGAACGGGCCGATGATGTAATAACCCGGGCTGAACTAAATTCAAATACGAGGTTGACTTCGATTCTCGCGGTTAAATATCGGGCACACCGTGTTTTGGCGCATCCATACTCGATGCGGGTTTGTCGATCGCCGGAACCTGTGCTTTTACGATTTCTTGCCGATTTTAACTGCGACTCGAGTGGCTGAAAGTATCGGATAAATGGCATTTCGCGCGAATCACTTGGAATACCGCGCGAGCATATATCCTGGTAGTATCACGAAACAAGCCAGTCACGATTTAAGTTGCCGCCGTTTGGTTAACGTGGTATGTACCACGTGAACGCGACACGTCTGGCCAACATCCATGTCATATCGACGTCGATAGGTCAGGCGTGCGGCGATATGTCACGCGTGTGTATCGGTACCGTGGACCACCGTTGATCGTTTCCGATCCGGTGCACAGGTGTCGAGCGAACGATCGCCTTCGACGCCTTGGCGCACGATCGGAGTTGGGGGCGAAGTTTGGAGAAGAAATATTTTAAACGCTATTTTCGATCCCCGATGATTCACGGTACTTTCTCGTGGGTATAAAACAGTCGAAACCAGGAAATATCGGTCCTCGAGTTTATAATTTCGACGATATTGTTCGTTTACTCGCGAGGTAGATTCAGTTCAAGATATTTGCGATCCAAATTAGGAAACCATTAGTAGATTAAATCGCTGATACCACGATACTTTGGAAATATTTGTTTGTAATCAGTCAAAATTACAATCCTGCAACTCAAATTTTTGAAACTGTTTTTAATCTCTTGCGCTGGACACGCACGTCGACAATATTTTGTCCCAAAATTGTAATATTTTCTCAGTTTTAAAGTATATTCAAGTAGAATAAACTAGACAGAACAAATAATAAATTTAGTACTTCTCAATAATTTCTACCCAGTGATATCATACCGACGAGTTCAAAAAGAGAGCGACGAATTACTGTATACGGTTTGGTCGCTCGTTATGGTCCGCAATCAGTTGCCAGGGCAAGTGGTTAAAATTGTGAACACGTCTCCTATGTACGAAGATGTTTTCTTAACTGATCTAGCATCCAGATATATTCTGTAAAGTAAATCTCGCTTTTTTGAACGACGAAACGTGTTCGTAATTCTCTTTTCTCGACTATAATCACCCATGGTAGTTGAACGAGTTAGCTCGTTCGATCACAACCGATCGAGAAAACGCGTTAGCGCGAGAGGGAGAGAGAGAGAAAGAAAAAAAAGAAGAACGCGACTCCATCGCGTCCTTTAAATCCATCGCGACATGTTCAATCTGTACGTCGCGGACCCGGGGATAAATGGAAAGTGTGCCGTCGCTCGAGGTCGCGCTGCGGTTGGCAGTTTACTTGGCGTAAACCTGGGAATTGGATATCAAAAATGTAGCTGGAACTAAGTACGATTGAAATATTCAGCGCAAGAGTAAGGGAGGGAGGCAGACGGGATGGGAGGAATTCGGGGCTGGCTGTTTTCGGGGTAAACAGACGAAAAGCGAATACAAGTGAATCATATCCGCGCGAGAACGCGGTGTTCGTGCTTGTCTCTGAATAGCGGCTTCGTTACCAGAGTGCCATGGAATATCCTCGATTAAGTCCGCTCGATTAAAATAAAGTACGCTTCGAGGCGGATCTCTCTCTCTCTCTCTCTCTCTCTCTCTCTCTCTCTCTCTCCATCTCTCTTATCTCGTGACGAGCCGCGGAGATACTCACACTTGACGCGAAAATGAAGAGGCTCGCTCCGTGTTTCGTTCAGGTCATTCGTTGCGGCGCACACATACTTGCCGGCGCTGCTCCTAGTCACGCTCTGAAGCACCAGGCTCTGATTCGACCAGATTATCCTGGCCGACGTGTTGTGCGCCAGTATCTGGTTCTGGAAACAAGAAATTTCGTTTTAAATAGAAAGCAGCTCTGACTCGCGTTGGGGACGCGTGTTTGAAACTGTGTGTTGGTGTACGTCTTGTATGTTTGTATGTACGTGCGCGATCGATAGGGATTACGCGACGTCGCGACGTTCGTTTATTTCAACAAACGAAAGAAAATGGCCCTCCTATTGTTTCTATTTCTTTTGTTCGTTTTCTTTCTGTTTTTTAGTTTTTCTTTCCTTTTTGTTCTGTTCTTTCAGAAAGGAGAACACTTCTTACAGTGAATAGGCATCTGTCTGCATCGGCTTGGCAGCTCGACTTTCGATCCATTTCTTTTCCCGTTCGTGCTCGGACTAACGCCAGATTTCGAATCGCGATCTCGTTTCTCGTTACGTGGTTCGCCCCCGTAGCGATAAATTAGAGATAAACATGCACCGAACCGCACCATCGTGCAAGTCTTCCTCGCGATTGCATTGTCGGTCGTGTTATCATCTATCAGCACCTTTTTCCACTCGACGCGAATCGTCTGCGAATTTTTAGAAGCGATTACGTTCTTCAAGGGCAGACTGAAACGATTGGCGAGGGACTATTTCATTAAATATGCGAGGTTCAATAAGAAAATAAATAGAAATAAATAGTTCAATAAAGAATATAAATAATATAATTGACATACCTATTGTAGAATCAAGGGATGCAAGTGACGCTTCGAAATTCAGATGCGTCAAAAAAGTTTTACGTAGTCCCCATGAAAGTTATACTCGATGCATGAGGTGCAATAGAGTAAAGAGCACAGACACAAATTTCCAACCAAGTTCATCTTTTGATTTATAAGTTATTGAGAAATATATATAAAATTATAAAATATATATATATATAAAATTGTCACACTTGTATCCCTTTGGCACCAATTAAATTCATTTTGTGGAAAGAAGCGTAAAACATCATTAATGTTAACGTATTTTATTACGAACATCAATACTAATTTAAGATATTATTCAAACTACGTTGAGTTTGTGTTCTCTCGTCGGATTCGTACAAATCTTCGAGGACAATTCTGCATCCATCTCAAATCGATGAACAAAATAACTGAGGCGTGCTTTAATTGCACCCTAAGTAGAACAAAAATCCAACAGCTTGTAAATTCACAATGTCCGAAAGAGAAGCTTTAATGAACCAAAGAGATTTCAATGTTTCCCTTGTTACGAAGTTCGGGTTATTGAGAAAGACGCCGAAGGTGTAAACCGGATAAATCTTTTACCATTGCGAGCACGTTATTCGGACGAAAGAGAGTCGAGGATGGAAACGTGCCCCGATAACTTTTACGATCGGGGACGTTGCACACCGGCCCTTGTGTTTGTTACAAATTTATACGTCTCGACCGTTGCTGCAACCAGGAAAGAAACCAAGAGATGAGAAAGAATAAAAAAAAAAGGAAAGAAATAAGCAACATTTCCTGTTGTTAATCTACGCGAGCTGCCGTGTCGCTCGATATACACCGGTGGACGAATAATAACGCAGTATTCTTTAGCACCCCTGAAATCCTTTGACTTTGTATTCCTTTGTGGGGATTGACAACGAAAGCGACGACGAAAGAGGACGGAAGTCCGCAGCCTGACGGCTTATCAACCGTCGAGGGTAGCTAAGAATGATACAGGCGGTGCACTTAGTTGTTTAATCAAACCGGATGAAAAGAGCGCTAGTTTCGTTATCTTTTGTACCGGTTTCCTCTTTTGTTCCGGCTAACGAGGAGACAAAACGAATGCATTTGATTCAGGGATTTTTACCTTCTCCCGGCGAGAAAATTAACATGACGAGCGGCGAGCAGAATGACGAAGAAGAAGAAGAAGAAAAAGGAGAAGAAAAAAAAAGACGTTCGACCTGACGCCTCGTCGACGTCGTGCTGGGAACGAGATAAAGGTGCAATTTTCTCTATGCGTCGGTGTCTCGACAGAGATTCTGTCGACTGGACGAAACATGCTTCTGCTTCTCTACGATCGACAGTGATTTTCAACTTTTTCTTCATTGTACGATATGTTTGTTCTCGCAGGGGGGCCACAGGCCTTTGGGGAGTGACGACCCCACGTACCCGAGTTGATCCTACCCAGGTCGAAGTGTGCAACAACTTCATTGGGAAGCAGACTTGTCTGCGACAGATAGCACCAGTACGGCCTTGATCTTTGGTACCAAGGGAATTGACGCGTGTGATCCGAGGGGGGGGGGGGGTTCAATTGGGGTTGAACTCTGAGGGATAGTGGCAAGAGTTTTTATTCGACGAATGGTAGGATGGTTGGGATCGGAGAGGTCCAGCCTCCACCAAGGGAGCAAGTGCTGTTTGGTAGTTTCTGAGTTCGGTTGATCTCGATCCCGCGTCCACAGGAGTCGTGTATGTTGGACTTTGGTCGGCACGTAAAACCATTTCGACGTTATTAGTATAAATAGGATAGCTTGTAAGATATTCCACGTTAACAGTTTACAACAAACATAAGTAGTGGACGTACATACATGTACGTCTTGAGTAGAGATTTAATCCACATTTTAGACAGTAGACAGATATACACAGATATTCATCTCGAGTGATTATTAATATATAACGAGAATAAATATAAATATTCTAGTAGCAAAAAAGGAATCAATTCTATTTAATTGATTTATTAGTTTGTATCAAAATTAATTGTCTGATTACTCGATTAAAATCTTATTATTCGAAATATCGATGCAATGTCACATGTCCAAGTATCTTTTTCGGAAATGACGCGCGTGAAAATGTGATACATACAAAAATGTATTATATAATTTATTACGAGTAATGAGAATTGTTATTTTTTTGTTTTTTTTTTTGTTTTTATTTCTAGTAAAGTGTTTCCAAGTTTGTTTCGTTGGAGCTAGTTGTTCGAACATGTACGTATCTAAGGGAAAGAGGGCAGACTATAGTCAGACATGCTCGACCACTCACGCATGTACTACGTGTGTACTACTTATCTGCACCTTGTAGCGGAGCGAGCGTCTTTTCAAACTACACGACGCCTGGTTTAATTAGGCCAGTTTGCGACTGAGTTTCGTTATATCCTATTTCGTTGTTGTTTGCCCGGCGCGGAACAAAATGAAGAACGAAGCAAACGTAGCACTCTGTTATTGCAGAGCTGTCTGCAAGTTGCAAGCCAACTCGGTTTCGTCGTCGTGTGTTGGCCGTATTCCCCTTCCCGAATCATTTCGAATGACTGTCTTTGTTTCAAGTAATAGATTTAATATCTTCGATAAACGATCGTCGACTGAACTCGTCGACCATCAAATGAATATACTGTCGCTCAAAATTTCGGAGTATTTCATTTTTCGAATGAAATAAACTTTTTATATAAAACTACAGTATTGTAATTATAACGTGGATTTTTAATTAAAGTTTCAGCACTCTACATTTAATATTGTCGAAAGTGAAGTCTCGGATTGATATTTTCACTCTTCTGTTAGTTGATTTTTCTTTTCCAATTATTGCGTTCTACGAATATTGCAAAAACTTTTATTACTATACTAAATTGTGGATATTTATCCAAATATAAAAATAGTTTAGGTTTAGTTAAATTAAATGTTTTATATAATTCAGTCTAGTGCCGTTATATTCGTCTTTGCATTATCGTTCTAAAGAGATACGTGATTATAGCCGTATTCGATTATTTTTACAATTTCTTGATTGACTTTTCATAATACTTTAATCTCACTTTCATTGTAGTCGACGAAACGGAAATTGACGAAACTTACAAGACGAGAAGACACGCACGCACATCGACAAAACCTCTGTTATTTATTTATTTCCTTTAAACAAACGATATTTCTTCTTAAATTTCTCTTTTTCTCCTCTTCCTCTCATTTTCCAAATGAAACAAGAAAGTTTTCAAACGATAAATTATGCACATCGATAGGTTCTTCCTCAATCGATAGATTCTTCCTCAAACAGGAAATGTTCTATCATCTCGTAGAAAAAAGAAAAATAAAATATTTTTAACCGAGTCAAAAATGATCCAAGGGGCGCAGCAGAGTTAACCAAATCGACGAGAATCGACACGCCTAGAACTTCCTCCGGGATGTTTCGGGCTCGTTTCGGTGGATCGCGTTTCAATTAGCCTTGACGGTGAAAGGACGATCGCGAACGGATCGGGGAACGGGGTTTCGCAATCGTCGAACGCGCCAGTGGAACAGGCAGGGGTTAGAACCAACAAGTAGGTAAAACCGGGACACGGCTTACTAGCCGAGGACCGTGCCAAATGCACCCGCGCCTGTTTAATCGGACGAGAGACGGTCCTTCGATCTCGTTCTTTGTCTTTCGCCCGAGTCCTCTTCTCCCTCGCTTAAATTCCCTATCGTCGTATGCTGCTCGTCTTCGTTTTTCCCCTCTCTCTCTCTCTCTCTGCTTCCCCTCTCGTCTTCTTCGGTTCTTTCTTACACCCTGGAGGGAGGAGTAGTCTCTCTTTTCTTTCATCCCCCACTACCAAACGGAGGGAATCCGTTCGCCGAAGATAATTCGAAATCGATTCGAAACGAGGCCATTTGAATCTCGGGGAAGGTGCCGCAGACCGTCAGAACAGATCAAGATTTCTTTCTCCTTCCGTTCCAAGGTTCTTCTTTTCCGCCTCGCCACGAGCTTGTTCCCCTTTCTTTCTCTCTTTTTTCCTTTCTTTCCAACCTCGTCGCTCCTTCTTTGGCTTTGTTCAATTGTTTTATAATCTCGGCTCGCGAGAGGAGATTTTCTCTCTCTCTCTCTTTCGATTTTCTGAACTGATCGTCAGGATAGGTTTCGCATCATCGACGGACGAGCACTTAATTATCGAACGATCGATCGGATCGGCGGCGCGCCCTGCCGATTCGTCGATGACGATCTTCGGCGATCTTCTTAAAAACCGAAACCAAGGGGAGTCCTAAAGTGGAGTTTAATATGAAAGGGGGTTAATCGGACGGAAGATCTTTGAGGACGATCGATAAGCTGGACTGAGTCCGAGGGATTGAGAATGTGTAATGTCGACTGCGATCGAGTCGCATTGTAATCTATGCAACTCTGCTCCCGCTGACCCAACGGGCTGTTTCAGAGTCCGGCTAAGGAGCTTTATCTCGTTTAGCATAGGTTAAGCCTCGGTTAAGGCCGGGGGTTTACCTTCGATTTACTAGCCAGTCAAGACTCGTTAAACGTTATACTTCGTTAAGGGGACTAGAAAAATTTATGAGCGATACCAGCGAGCTTTTTTTTTTGTTATATTCATCCGCGCGTTCATGTGTGTATTATGAGGCACTTTTCATATTTGCGAGTATTTTTCGAATATTTAAAAGAAGGGAATGCACAAGTGACGATCACATTAAATTATTTTATTATTTATGCACAGATTTAAAAAATGGGGTGCAGTGACGTTGCCGATTTACAACGTTATCAAAAATACTACTGAGAAAATGATTGTAAATTAAGAAATATGTGAATAGCTGAAGGTGATGTTGAATGAAAGCTGGACGCTATTATTCAGAATCAAGTGCAAAATAATTTAAGGTGATTAGGTTAGGTGGCGTACATTTTGTATATAATACAACGACTTCTATTTATAAATTTTGCAAGCTTAATGCTAGGCTTCTCTTCTTATCGCTCGACTCGTTATTTTCCTTTCGCTAAATTATACACTTACGACATAAATTAAATCGACATATATTAAATTATACATTCGCGTAATTATGATAAGATCGTAATACGAGGCGAACAAAGTGTGAATTTTTCTCCTTTAAATATACAAAATACACAAATATGCAAAGTCTTGTGCGGTCTCGCCTATTAGTGTCTTGTTGCATTATTACCGTAACTTGCAGTTTTCTTGTTTGGGAAAGAACGGTCGTTAATTTATAAACTGCCATTAGGAATTCTTTCGTTTATCGCGATACGAAAGACGACAGAAACTTGGAGGTGAAGTTAAAGTTTACTACTTGATGTAATTGGAGTGCAACGGAAGCTCACGTTCAGATAAGTGAATTCAACTGGCAAGGGTTTATTTAATCTAGCAGAATCTAAAATTTCATTCGAATAAACGAATGAAGTTCATATGCACCAAGTCTCACTGTACACTTAAACTAGCTTGCTTCTGAAATAAACAACAGCGAATAATCGTTCGGTAAGAGATTGTTCTTCAAAAATTTCGATCGAATCAACACGAATTTTCAATTATCTAACAACCGTTTCAATCAAGGTAATTTATGACATATAAGATGTAGTTTATACTTCGTTCAAATATATTTGAAATATACTCGACAAATGTTAATTAGTATTTTAATTGATTTGGTGCTCTTCTCTATGAAAGAAACCGGTCGTCAATTCATTATAAACCGTCGTTGAAGATTATTTCATTTATCGTGACGCGATGGTAGTGAAACTAGGGGTAAAAGTCAACGACCGTTGCCGATTCTCGGATCGATACATCGATAACCGTCTCGTCGAAGTCGCATATTACGTGCCGTTCCGCTTTGAGAAAGCATCTGCAAACTCTGACGTTTCTATCCGAGTCCCTGGCTGCTACATACGTTCGCTTCCTACTCGTTTTCTCTCCAGCTGGGACTCCCGCGGACCTTCCGACGTTTTCTCTCGTGTTTTCCCTTGTCATTCCACCGCGCCGGGGGAGACCGAACCCCGAACGACTAGGTACCGTCGCGTCGTTCCGTGTAGCCCAGCCAGTTCGAGAGCTTTCGTTTGTCTTTTATCGTCAGCCAGCCAATTCCAACGAACGTTAGTAGTAGCCTGGCTATCGTGCACCACCCCAGCCACCTACCCACCCCCGCGTTTCCTTTCGTTTCGCTATTTCTTGTGCGTACTGTCCTAAGCTAGTTTATATTGCATCACGTCGCTCTAAGCGAAAAAAAAAAAGGAAAACAAGGAGAAAAAAGAGAGCGCAATCACGAGTCTCGGTCTCTTTGCGACTCGTTACAATTACGACCAGGACGAAATTTTGTACACCCACGTTCAAAGCTGTAAATTCCGATCTTTGACATCTGTATCTGATCGATATCGTTATACAGAGTGAGCTAATCATCATGGAGATATGAAAAAATTTTGTTAACAAAAGTTATTCAGCACAGGATAAAATTTTGTACACTCGAGTTCAAAGCTGCACTGAAACGTAATCAGTGATAAATTCCAATCGGTAGAAAATCGGCATCTATGTCTGATCGATATCGTTATACAGGGTGGGATAATCATTTTGTATATCTCTGTTGATCTTGGAGATATAAATATATTTTGTTAATAGAAATTATATATATATATAGAGAGAGAAAACCATAATATGGCAGTAATGATCTTTTTGTGAATAGAGGAGCTTTGGAGATTTCAAGATCAGTTTTTTAAATTTTCAACTCAGCTCGACATTGTTCATAGAAAAAGACATCTTTTATAACTCGAGTTAAATTTCGAGAAACTTTTAGTTCAAGAGATAGCTTTAGCTTTAATTCTTGAAATTTTGTCGTATGAAAGATGAAGAAAGACAGAGGCGATATTCTCATGTTTAGACTGTCTTTGTTTTTTGTGCATTGATTTTATAAAATTGAAGTTAAAAATTTTATATAATTAAAGTTACAATAAAATAATAATTTTTCGACGTACATAAGTTAATATTGTTCAATTTTTTTAATGCTATATTTTATATAATACTATTCCATTATTAAATTCCGTTAAATTCCGATCAAGAGTATCCAAGCGAATCCAACGTTGGAACGACAATTATCCTATTCAGCATTTCAGTAACTATAAAAAAATCGATGTAGAACGAAGCAATGCAATTTTTTTCATTGCAATTATCCTACACCGTTCGATTGCATTTGTTATTACGTTATTATCTTTGCTCCAGTCTCGCGATAGCAGCAGGGACTTAAAACTGGTATGATATTGATGTCGGTATTACGCCAACAAATCTACATATATTGAAACCGATGTAAGTATGTATTATTGAAAATCGAAATAAATATCGGCAACTCTCATAAAGATGAAACTGTAATACAAAAATACCGGCATAACATTATATTCTTGTACTCGTACAAGATGATCTTCTCATTGAAGATCTCGAGAGTATTAATAATAGATTAAAGTAATAAATTTAAGTAGTAGCACGTAGATATTTAATAAGTCAATAACTTTCAAAAATTTCTTTCCGCAGTCGTTACTAGCTCGATCATCAATCGATCGTCGATTTCGAGAACAAATCTCGCCTTATCGCTAAATTATGTCACAGGTCGAAAACAAAGAGCTCTCGACTTTAATCGGAGCCAAATTAAACTGGTAGTTTAAACTAACTATAAATATCTCGATCGTGTAATGTCACGAATCGTTGATAACGCCGGAATAATGTGAAAATTTTTGCTTCAACTACTGTTCTTGGCTATTTTGTGTATTCAGTGGCTAACGACGGCACAAACTTATATACAACCAAATCCAGAATTTCCTTTCTCCAAGAGTCGCTTAAAAGACACAGATTACTTGAATTATTATACGATTTGATAATTTGAATTTATTTGAATTATCATCGCTTGAGTTATAATAATTTATGTGTAGAACGCTTTGATACGTGTCAAAGGCCGGGTGTGTTGCGGTTGTTGCAGCGTTAATAGCTAGTTGTTCATGCGTGTCTTAATACACGTCCGAAACCACCAGACCTCTGGCAGGCAGTTGCGCGTTCCTCTTCCAGCTGCTGGAAAAACAGACAGATTGGGAAGAGGCCAATTTCGAGATTGCGCCCCGTAGCCGGAGATTGGCTAGCTGATGGGCAAAACTCGGATAACGACGCGTCTCGATCGACCGACCGGCGTACCTCGTTTCGCATGCTCTAGACAGCATGCATAATGAGTTCGTAAACGCGCGAGCGTTAATTAGAACGCCTTAAGGATCGCGTCGCCAGACTCCTCTGGTTCGCCGTTATTAATTCGATTTTCCTGTACCTACGGTTCCCACGAAAACGGAGCTCTGTGGTCCTTTGATCCCTCGCCCTGGATCACCTACGCCTAACGTTTTCCTTCTTCTAATCAGATTTCTCTTCATAGGCAAACGAGGACCGGGATCCAACTTTCACCGTTAAATCCATTCTCCCGCGTACGTGGGTGTATCCCATCGACGGCTAACTTGTTTAACCCTTTTCTCCAAGTCTCGGTTGCTCTTCTCTCCTCGCCAGAGGAGTATCAAACGACTCGCTACGCGAACGTAACAAATTTACATTTTCACGTCGCTTTTACGAGACTTTGAACGACGCCAGGTCTAGATCAGAATATAAGAATGATCGATTGTGATTTTTCGCAGAGATTAGATACATTTTTAGAGATTCGTAAAATATATGTATATATAAACAAACGTTTGCGTTTCTTTATTAAATTTTCGTTTCTTCTGTTACAAACTTTTAACACTGGAACTGGATTTTTTGTAGGAATTTGGCAAACTTTTTGGACGCATTTTTAGAGATTCGAGGGATTTTTCGAAAAGACATACATACGTGGAATATTTCCGATTTTCATGGTGAGCGTTAAAATGAAAATATAGAATAATTTTTTTTCGTGCGACTAGATTACGAATTTTTTAGCATTTATGGGGAATCTGAAAGTGCAAATGCACACAGAATGCACGTGATAGCCAAGAATACAAGTGTGGCATTTATTATGGTATTTATAGTAAGTAAAATAAATTTTTTGTCTACGTAAAGTAGAACTCCGATACGAATCTGTCGATGGGCAATTAATCATATAATTAAAATTCACTTAAAATTAGAGAAATATTCTTTTCATTATCTGTGATTTTTCGCTCGCGCTCTGCAATAGAAGCTCCTGTTTAAATAATCAGATTTAACTGGCAAGGATTTATTCAAACGAGGATAGAATTTCGCTCGGATAGATGAAGTTTTCGACATTAGAATTCTCCATATTAAATTAGGGTTAATTCTAGATTACAAACGGAACGACTGATTAACGAAGTTGTTATAGAGCCCAAATTTATTTACAGCATCATCTCCGGGAAAATTTCATTTCACGTTCATTTTTACACCTACTTCCTGTTCGATTATTCAGTTCGGCTCAGTCTGAAATTAGCTCAATTCAAGTGTACTTGACAGATTGTTCCAGATTGTCCGCAATCAAAAACCAGGTTTTATTTAATCTTCTCAGCAAGTCTCAATTCCCGTTGAAATCCGAATTATGTAGAACAATGCGATTAACTCCCATCTTTCCGGTTGTCTGATTTACTTAGATCCGATTGTTTATCTTCATCGTGGTTAGTCCCGTTAAACTTTACTTTCTCGAGTGCGACAAAGATCTCTTTAAAATTGTCATTATTAGCCATTCTTAAACAATCATTTTAAAATGTTAAAATTCTTTCTCTTCGACGTTCTTTCACTCTTATCATAGAATATCGCGATTACTCTCGAAGGAACTGACACGTTTTACATAAATGTGAGAGCTCCTGACGAGATAAAAATTTCATACGAAACGAAGGAGACTTCGTAAATCCGAATGACGAATTTAACAGCGACGAAATTAACCGAGACGCTTTTTTTGTCCGATCCGTTCGCGAATGTGGGTTACGGTTAAGCAGAAATGATCCGTTCGGGAATGGTATCGATATTATCCGGAAGCTGGAGGAAGACGAGGTGGAGGGTGGAGGAGGTCAGTACCCGGCGATGCGCTGAAACTTTCCGTTTGAACCTGACAAGAGCCGAGCCGGGCAAGTGTGCTGCCGCGGTTTTATGCAACGGGTCTAGCCGCAGGAAGAGACAGTTGGAACGGAGCCCAAAAGCCCGGAGCTTCATTTTGAGAATATTCGGAATCCGGTATAAGGGTGGAATTACTCGTAGCACGTGGTACATACAACCATCCTCGGGCACAATGGGCCAACGGCATTGTCTCGCACGTCGCCGTTACATAAAGTAGGTGTTAACCGTCCTTTCGTACACGCTCTCTCGTGATATTCCGTACACGCATCCTTTCAAGGTTAGCCGATGGAACCGCGGCTAGAAAATGGAAAACGGATAAATCTCGTGCTCCTCATCCCCCCCCCCTCCGTTCCGTCCAAAGATCGACCGATATCGACTCGTTCGTGCAGTGAGCGTAGGTACGTTTTATTTAACACGTTTCGACGATAGACGACGTTTTTCCAATTATGGTAGAGTTAACGGCAATTAAATTCGTCTAGTAAATGATATAGCAAGTTTCACCACGATTTTTGTTAAAACTCGTGTCATGACACGTGTATACGTCATCCGGGTTATATCGAGCCATCTTTTCATCATAGTAACCATGTGGATTATGTCGTACTGTCGTATTGTAAGTTTATAGCGTGGTTATTTGTATATTTTTTTATTTTTATGTGACGTTAAATTACACGTATGCATGTACGTCATCTGTTTTATCCAGTATAGTAACCATGGTTGATGCACCATGTGCACGATATCATATTCTAAGTTTATAGTATAGTTATTTGTATATATTTTTTATGTTTATGTGACGTTAAATTTTCGCAATTTTATGCAACGGTCAGTATAGGATGACTTCTTTTCGGTTGTCATTCAAGAATTGTTCGATCATGCTGGTTTCAGTCAATGACCGAGATATTGGTTACGACTGTTGAATAAACGTTAATGTATTCATAGATGAATAATTCTATATAGTCCAGACGTTCACCGGTTTATATTGCATCGCGCGACTTTCGTCGAAATGAAGATATCTTCGTTTCCGATTTCTCGACACGAAACGTGAAACTTCATTCAGTAATTATGGACTCGTGTTACATTTCAATACAAGTGCAAGATAAAAATATCCGTGCATTAAAAATTATATTCATTTGCCACACACGTACAATGTATAACTTACACGTGATGAACGGGTGCCTTTAATCTTTCATCTAATACAGCGTGCATGAAGAAATGCGACGAAAACGTAGATCTGCCATCTTTTGTCGCGCATCCAGCGACCATAACCCCAAGATCACGCCACGTCCCCTTTCTTTTCCTTTCCAATCTCCGGCCAGAGCTTGGACCACTTAGATCTCACGCTGTTCTTTCTGTAGCGATGTTACAGTCACTCGTAGCGTCTAGACGAGCGAGATGGTATCGACGACACCCGATTACGAAGGAATTCTTCCGTCGGTGAATCGTCTCGTGTCGTCCGGGGACAACGCGGAAACCGTCGAATATCTGGCTCGTTCAATCTAGCCGCCGAAGCTGCCCTCCCCCTTGGTTCCTCCTTACCTATCTCGCAAGATCCATCGAATTTCTTCTCGCATTTCGATCCTAAAAAACGGGCTTCTCGTTTCCGGTTTCGTGGGAGATACGTTCGTTCCTCCGGGCCGATCCGAAAGCTCGGTTGCTGGAATTCTTCAGTGAGAATTCGAGCGAGATCGCGATTCCGGGGTTCTTCTTCTTCTACCAGTTCGTCGTTCCCTTCTCTTTCCAGAGGGGAGGAAAAGAAAAAAAAAGGAAAGAAAAAAGACGAAGCGGTTCAAGTAGGTAGGGAAGAAAGGAGGTTAGAGGCAGGCGTTCATTCCGGTCAGACGGCGCACTGATTCCTTGAAAAATTGCCAACAACTCGTGGCCGTGCTTCCTTCCTTCCTTCCTTCCTTCCTTCCTTCCTTCCTTCCTTCCTTCCTTCTTTCTTTCTTTCTCCTTCTCGCCCTTTCTCCACTTTGCCCTTGCGCTCGTTATTTTCGTCTCGTACTTTTCTTCATTTTCCTCCCGTGCCTAAAGGCTCAGTGAAATTCATTTCGTCTTCGCGTTTTTTTCTTTTTATCCTGGATACGTGCAACCTGGCCATCGATCGTTCGCCAGTGTGTTTTTTTTTTTTATGTTGAACGATCAGTACGATGTTTGCTATTATTATTTATCGTTTAACAAACCTGGACCTTTTCATTGGTACTGCGTCGCATTTATATTTTGTTGAATTTCCTTCGTATTTTTGTGTACGTTTAATATCATTATTTATTGTTTAACGGAGAGAAAACGCTATATTACTTTGATTTTTCGTTTTTAGTTCATGCGAAAAATAAATAGGCTTGTGCTAGGAATGTCTGTAGTCTTTTTTTTTTTGTAATGAGTTTCACTGGGGTATAGAAAATAAAACGATACAGATAATTTTGCAATTGACAATTTCGACTTGGAAAGAAAAGCTGAAAGGCCCCGTTGGTAGGGGACCAAATAACTGGCTGCTATTTGTATTTTAATTGTAAATTTAAAAATTAGTGCGTAAACTAATTTTTAACTAGTTTAATGTAACTAAATAATTTAACTAATTTAATTAATTTCATTAATCAATTTAACTAGTTTGTAAATTCGTGAAATCTCAAGAATGTACAAGAATGTTCGCTCGCGATCAGAAAAGTTTAAAAAAAAAAAAATCTGCGAAATCGCAGATTGTGTTTTCAAGATAAAAAGACTGTAGATATAAAAGAAATGTCGAGTTCATGTATTCGATCTCGTCTTAGAAGTTTCATCTAGACGCTCTCTGTTTCGTCAAAGACAGGGAATAACGAAGAACAAAGTCGGCATTGTCGACTCGTTACAAAGTATTGTAAACTCGTATTGTGGCGCATGTGCGCTAAAACTCTCGATTGTCCAGTTTTCGTTCCATCCATCGTGGGATCGCGATTCGGAAATTCAGTTGTCGTCCGGTTGACGAAGACGCGGGGGGGGG